>NW_020439030.1:542056-587114 GCF_000699045.2 Agrilus planipennis
CCGTCTGCCTTGGTCCAAGTTTTTCTGTGGTTTCCTTGGATCACTTAGGCAAATGCTGAGGCAGTAATATTCCACAGATAATCTTTCATTCTCTTCTGTCTTCATTTCGTCCGTCTCATCTTTCTCACCCGAACCACCACCCATCCATTCCCACGATTCCTGAAAGCAGGCTGAGGAGGGCCTTCCGCCATACCTTCCGACGTAGTCCGGAGGGACTGCACGCCCACCAGCATTGCTGGCTGGTGGGAATGAAACACCCAAAAGTTTTTTTTTTTATAAAACCAGTCTTAGAACTGATGAGCTTATGATGATGATGGTGGAACTCCAGCAAAAAGTTAAAGATTTGAACACATTGAAATTCAATTCTTTTATAAAAGGAACGGACAAAAATCAAGTGTTCTTCTGTTATCATTACCTCCTACAGCTGATGCAGCGTTTGGACATCTAAAAAGAGTGTTTCTAGAAATCCGGATGTGACTAACAAATCTAGATATTGAACATTGGGGCTGGAAGTATTTCAATAACATGCTTAGCCCAATAAGAATCAGTCAATCATCAGCTTCGGATACTTTATTGAAAACGTTATTTTGTAGCTGCAAGAAGGGATGTAAATAAGGTTGCCACTTTTCTTTTTATATAAATAAAGGACGTTGATTATTGAAGGTAGAAAAAAAAGTACGCGGTGTCAAAATAAAATACAATATTTTACTCTATCATCTTGCTTAAAAGCATAAGTATTTTTCATTACTTTTAGTAACTTTTAACAAATTAATTATTTGTGGTAATCCACTGCTAAACAATTGCACATCATTTTTACAGTCTCGATTTAAGTTAAAGTAAATAAGTAGTCATTGTTTATCAGATTTAGAGACGCTTTATTTCTTTTGTCTAGCCATTTGATATTCACCAAAGGAAAAACTCTCTCTGTAAATGCTGATGTGGCGGGAATCGACAGTAAAAGTGAAATTACAAATTTAAAAAATTATCATCAGTCTTATTAAGTTGTAGCTGACGATATTGATGTACTGTTATTATCAATGGCGTTATCGTTAAGGAATTATTTTTTTTTTTGACTACCGAAAAACAATATACCTACTACCAAGAGTTTACTCATCAAAGACAGACCTAAACGACTTTTCAAATATTAAAAAGGTTTATCTTCTGTTTATTCACGCGTTTACAGGATGCGATACAACTTCAGCTTTTTATAGATGTAAAAAATATTTTGTAAAAATGTTTAATAACAATGTTAAGTTACGTGCCGCAGTTGAAGTATTTATGATTTAAAATCAACGTGAAGAAGTACCTACTTTTTCAGGAAGGTATATTTTCTATTCTCGCACTGTATGATGCAAAAACTTACATGAATTGACGTGTTATAATGCTAGCTTCAAAGACGAAAAACCTTTAAAATTGCATCACTTTCTTTAACAGAAGATGCAGCTCAGCAGCACATTAAAAGGGTCTATTTATAGATACAACAATGGAAAAATTATTCACCGATACCTACAGAAAAATGGGACTGGAAAAAAGAAAATTATTTATACTTCATTTACTTTCTCTAGCGATGAGCTCCTTCCAATGTTTTGGATGCGCGCTGACAAAATCGTAGGTAGGGAGAAAAAAGCTCATTATACTCTCGACTCTTGTTCATTAAACATACTTTTTCATATAGTACCTGCCAAAAGTTTTGTTCAATCATGAATAGTAGTGCGANTATTTTTGTTTTGTTTTTATTTATTTTCATACAATTCTGTTTTGTCAGTACCGCTTCCATTTTAACTTGATATCAACAATAAAAAAATATAAACAGAAATTACACTTACCTTTGTGAAGAATGCCGTTTTTACACTTCTGGAAATTTTACACTAATCATTTATTGTAAAAACAGTGGAAATAATTGAAAAACACATAAAAATGTTGATAAATTGAAAATAACAGTTTATTCCTTTTTCTGAAATTCAATCTACATCAATTGTTGACAATTAATTCGTTCACTATCGATAAGTCAAACCTCTTCCCACAAATTCATTACATTTTCATATTGATAAGTTAGTAATTTAGTAACAGATAAAAAATAGATACAAATTACGAATATTACATTCATGTGATATAACACCTAAAACATTAAACATTTAACGACAACGGTTTCTTTTTTTTTTTGTTTTCGCATAAATTTTTATACGTTTAATGTTTATTAAAAAGTTCCCTCAAGCGCTGTTATTATTATAATAAGTATGTAATTTTATCATTAGAAATGCAGAAGGATATAAACGATTTTTATACCAACATTGCTTTACGTTAGTTATAAAAAAAGAACATCATTATAATAATCGTACGTACGTTTATCTTCTTTTTTCGTTCTTCAGTAGATATTCTTATAGACAGGACTCTAGTTATCGTACGTCCCCTTCAGAAAATCTATGAAAATTTGCCCAGAGGTAGATCTTGATCTTCTAAACAACTTTGGAACGAAATGTTGGTGCTTCTACTAGATTTTGATCTTTTAAAATTGGATTTTGTGAAAACAAAAAATTGATTTACTTGGTTAGGTTAGGTTTTTTAAACCCTGTTTCTGTTCTATCTAACCTTTTATCTATTGAAGAACGAATTTTTTTCGCAATCGCGAAATCTGTTTTAATTTTTCAAAGAAGTAATAGTCAAATACGTACTTACAACACAAAACGACGACCGATTAACAGCTAATAATGGTGAATATATACGAAATTGTTATCATTTAGTTTCAAATGCTCTAAATTCATGAGTCCTGTTGGAATTTGCCGTATACTTGTGTATCTGCAGCAGAAATAGACAAATATTGTGTGTGTTGAAAAGTTGGACAGAAAATGTATGACATGCACTAGTAGGTCATCACCACAAAATGTTCACTCGTGTCGGAAATTGCTATGAAATTGGTGTATGTTATAGAACTGTGGCATTTATCATAGCCGCGTTTTGGTCGATTCTAGGGAAAATAAATAATGGCAATTTTATGCCCTTTCAACACCTTCCAAAAGATCATCAATAAAATCGTCCAACAAATTTTTCACAAAAATAAAAAAATAAATATGTACTAAGTGAGACAAAATACCTATTTTACAGTTATTAATTTATATTGTTACGTATATAACACTTACTACTGGGTTAGTATGTCAATTAGCGACCGTTTAAATAGCGAAATCAATAATAACCGCAAGGTCGAATTCAAAATGGCGAAGAAGCAAATAATGCAGGGTAGTGAGGCGGCTTGACGTTAGGGTTACCAACTCGAAATTTTAGTTCGGAGATCGTTCGAATAATTTAAATATACAAAAAACAGGTTAAAATAAGTGCCGAATTTTGGTAATAATTATGTGTAAACTTTTTCACTTACGACAGAATTTTAAAATTTATTATTACCGCGATATTCATTCGTCTTCAGAATGATTGGTTTGGATACTGACTGAAGAATTTCAAAGCCTCTAAAATGTAGAAATAAACAAGTCTTTTTTTGATAGATTGATGTGTTCTTATTACTCCAATGACTTTTTGTATTACTATCAGTGATTAGAAACACTCACATTTGTGTGGAAATATTATCCAAACTTGACACTTTCATTTTTATTATCATTTTCTTTGCAGTTTTTTACTTGGAAAAAAGTAGTAAACAACTCAGTTTGATATTTAAAAAAGAATATGATACCCATTTAAATAATAGTTGCATATCGAAAATTATAAAATGCAATACTAATGTCAAATATTTTATTTATTTTAAGTAATTGTATCTACAACGTTTCAGTCCATTTCAAACAGCGACAGGGGTTTACATAAAACATATAAGCACCTTGTTAATTATTCAATAATTATTATAATTTGCGCATAGAGACTGTTCGTAAACTATGTCATTTAGAGTTCGCCATTTTGGACCCCTCATCTTCTTCGTAACGCTACGTCAAGTTTTCTACAACCCCCCAACAAACATGACACTATGAAAGCTAGATTCCCTCTATAAAGGATTCGATGAGATTATTTATTGAATACAAATACTACTAATCTATATATATAAAAAGTCTGCCGAGTCAGCTAGTCAAAAATAAAAATTATCTACATAAAAAAGTCTTAAAAAAGTATCCCTTTCCGCTCACCCCCTGTTTGCTAACATATTATTGTTTGAACTGTCCCTTCTAAAGCAATTAAAATATTATGTATACGTAGGTATATATGTACCTATATACGAGGGTGGATTGATAAGTTTCCGGCCTAACCAAGAGATGACGCCACTAGGCCTACCTTGAGGTGACATTCTATATTACCATCCTTGGATAGCTTGTAGCTATAGTTTCAGCCCGATCTCCTTGCTAGTGTAGGTTTGACAGCACGCTGAACAAGACGCCTCTGTGGTTTTCGTAAAAATGGAAAAGCAGGAAAATCGTNTAACCTATTAAGAGGCTTAGCAAATTTTTCTATCCCGATCAAATCGTAAATTGGTTTTATTATAAAAGACAGCAGATATATACAACTGAATGATCTTAATTCATTAATTTGTAATTGTAATATATGATTAATTTTCAATTTAATGTTAATCAGAAATTTATATCTCATGTACCTTTTATAGTAATTACATTGTGTGTGATAATCAAAAAGAACATTGCCAATGAAAAAACAATAAAATTTTGTTCTTTAAAATTGAAAAATCCAGAGTCCGGAGAAAACTTAATTTTTTTGGAATCTCCGGAATAAAACTGGAATTCTTTATTGAGCAACGTTAAAATAAGGTGTAGATTTGTATGAGGCTTTATAACTAGTTAATTAACTAACTGACTATTTCCAATTGACTCAAGGCTTACAAGTGTGTCTGGTTTTTTACGTCAAAAATTCGATTTAAAATGGTCACATTTTGTACTTTTAATAGAAGAAACAGGTTGTAAGAGGTAATTTGGCAGATATCGAGACTAAAATACGCCATCAAATGTGCACCCTCTAACATCTACCTCCATGATGCATACTTTACCTTGGATAAGGTAGGTGAACTGGATTATCATCATCGACATAAGGTCGTCAGTCCTAAAACTGGTCGGACACGCATCTCCACTCTTTCCTATACTGAGCTAATCTTCGCATTCCCTTTAAACTAGAACATCCCACATCCTTAACTATTCGCGAACAATAATCTAATCTAGATCTACCTATCTACACCACCTGACTCCTAATTCTGCCTCTAATATGTCTCTGACTAGACCTTCATGCCTGAGAAGGTGTCCTATCAACCTATCTCGCCTTTTTCTTATTGACTTCCATAGAGTCATCTGTTCTCCTATTCTTTCTAATACCTCTTCATTTATAACCTTCTCTATCCACGGTATCTCCATCATTCGCCTGTAACACTATATTTCGAACGCTTCTAACCTTTTCTTTTCCGCCGCACCCGTACAGTGCCGCGCTCCAAACATACACCTTTAACAATCTTACCCTACTGTTACTCCTTCCGTCCTGAAAAAAAAAAAACTTTTGGGTGTTTCATTCCCACCAGCCAGTAATGCTGATGGGCGGGCAGTCCCTCCGGACTACTCCGGAAGGTAGGGCGGAAGGCCCTCTTGAGCCTGCTTTCAGGAATCGTGGGAATAGGTGGGTGGTGGTTCGGGTGAGAAAGATGAGACGCAAATAAAGACAGAAGAGAATGAAAGATTATCTGTGGAATATTACTGCCACAGCATTTGCCTAAATGATTCAAGGAAACCACAGAAAAACTTGGACCAAGGCAGACGGACCCGAAATCGAACCGGCGTCCTTCCGAATGCTAAGCAATGGTCTAAACCTCTAGGCCATGCTGCCGTCCTGACTTATCTGACGTTTTAATTACCTTTTTTTTTATGTTTTCGTGGAAGAGGGGAAATCTTCAGAAGACACCCAGCCGTCCGTACGACTGGGTAGTGTCGGATTCCGGAGGAAGAAGTCCTCGGACCTACCGACTAAAACCCCTCTACCTCAGGCCGTTTTAGAACCAACTAGGGTCCTCTTCAGCCGAAGGTACCTTTCCGTCTCCTATATTTATATTCGCTCTTTCGCTGCTTTTTCTTCCCTTGTATTTTTATTTTACATTTGTTTATTTTCATACAATTCTGTTTTGTCAGTACCGCTTCCATTTTAACTTGATATCAACAATAAAAAAATATAAACAGAAATTACACTTACCTTTGTGAAGAATGCCGTTTTTACACTTCTGGAAATTTTACACTAATCATTTATTGTAAAAACAGTGGAAATAATTGAAAAACACATAAAAATGTTGATAAATTGAAAATAACTGTTTATTCCTTTTTCTGAAATTCAATCTACATCAATTGTTGACAATTAATTCGTTCACTATCGATAAGTCAAACCTCTTCCCACAAATTCATTACATTTTCATATTGATAAGTTAGTAATTTAGTAACAGATAAAAAATAGATACAAATTACGAATATTACATTCATGTGATATAACACCTAAAACATTAAACATTTAACGACAACGGTTTCTTTTTTTTTTTTGTTTTCGCATAAATTTTTATACGTTTAATGTTTATTAAAAAGTTCCCTCAAGCGCTGTTATTATTATAATAAGTATGTAATTTTATCATTAGAAATGCAGAAGGATATAAACGATTTTTATACCAACATTGCTTTACGTTAGTTATAAAAAAAGAACATCATTATAATAATCGTACGTACGTTTATCTTCTTTTTTCGTTCTTCAGTAGATATTCTTATAGACAGGACTCTAGTTATCGTACGTCCCCTTCAGAAAATCTATGAAAATTTGCCCAGAGGTAGATCTTGATCTTCTAAACAACTTTGGAACGAAATGTTGGTGCTTCTACTAGATTTTGATCTTTTAAAATTGGATTTTGTGAAAACAAAAAATTGATTTACTTGGTTAGGTTAGGTTTTTTAAACCCTGTTTCTGTTCTATCTAACCTTTTATCTATTGAAGAACGAATTTTTTTCGCAATCGCGAAATCTGTTTTAATTTTTCAAAGAAGTAATAGTCAAATACGTACTTACAACACAAAACGACGACCGATTAACAGCTAATAATGGTGATTTCAAAAAAAAAATTAAAAAAAGCAGTTGAACATTTAAAAAGAAAATGAATGCAGTGGGTAAAAAGTTTCTGCGGCTGCGACAATTAAAACTTTGTTTTTCCGAATATGAAGTTGCCTGGGTCAGACGGATTTTCGGAAGTGAAAAATTGTTTCCATAGTCCTTGGAACTGGTCAAAGGTCACAGTTTTATTGCCCTGTATAGAAATACATATAAAATAACACCAGCATTTGAAAGAGATACGTACAGCTAGACAGAAATAGCTTGACCCCTGAGATTTCGAGAGAACGGCGCAAATAAAAAGAATATTTAAAAGGAAAGAGATGCAGTTTGTCATTCGGTAATGTGCTGCGTCTCAAATCGGGCTCGTATTGTGCAAGTAAACTCACCCCAGGGTTTTAATTGTACCGGTAATATTTAGAGGAAAACTAATAATGTTCTTTAAATGAAGGAGATTCATATTTTTTGCATTTTGCATTTTAAATAACTTTAAACAGTTTGTCCACCTCCAAAATTAGGTGAAAATCATTGTTAATTACACCTGTTGTTGAAGTTTCGAATTCAAAGTTGCTTTCTGATAGTAAGGAGCGAGTTTGTATATGTTACCGGAAATGTATGAAAGCTAGGAATTGTATGCAATTCCGAGGCTATTTAGGATATCTATAAAATATTGTTTCAAAGATTTTTTAATACACACATATCCTCGGAAATGTATACATTTCCTAGGAAATGTCCGAAATTCCGATATTATACTAGGATAAGTATAAGACTAATGCTTTCTGTGAATAAAAAGAATAAAACATGTTAGTAAACTGAGAATCATAGTTATATGTGAATAGAATAAATCGCTTGATTGGATGACGCTCGCTCAGCTATCACATCTTGAATTTCCGATTGCTATCCCACTACAATATTAACTCCACGGGTCCCTATTTCTGTCAACTAATATTTCAACATTTTTCTAACTATTCTACGAAATATGTCGTTCCCAAAAAGTATTTAAATTTCATTTTTGGATGCAGTGGCGAAGCGTGAATTTCTGCCACCCGGGGCGAAACCTAAATTTACCGCCCTTCTTATTTTTACAATTATTTTTTATTTAAATCGGTCGGGATTGCAGTGGAAAGGTGTACAATGAACTTATATTTTTAATTTAGCCCTTGAGGAGATTTACGAAGAATGGTAAAGATTTCGGTTTTTCAAATAGATTATATCGGGATCTTTAGTATTTTTATTGTCTTATTCTTTCCATACCTTTGCAATAAGTTTCAACAACTCAGGATTCTGCATCAATTCGTTGATGGCATTTAGGAAATTTAAAAATTTTTAAATGTAAGTAGAATATAAAAAATGTCTTGTTTGTAACATACATATAGGCGAAATGTATAGTACACTAGACCACTCATGTTTCTACTTTTTGGTATGTTTTTCTGCAATTGTTACGATTTCAGCTTTTATAATCATAGTTATTCTACGACATACATTTTTGTACAGTGAGAACTTGTCCCTATCGTAAAGTGAACTGTTATGGTCCGACCATTCGACCTTCAGATTTTGTTATATTGGCTATAAAAATTTGCCATTTTTACAGTTAAGTACATGACAGTTACTTTTCAGAGATTTTTATCAACACAAAAATTTTGGTATTTTTGCCAACTAAGACGGTAATGTCTTGCTACATGGTACAAATTATTAATTACTGGTACAAATACACTTCATTTACTTTCTGTAGCGATGTGCCCCTTCCAATGTCTTGGATGCGCGCTGGCAAAATCGTAGGTAGGGAGAAAATAACTTATTATATTCTCGATTCTTGTTCATTAAACATACTTCTTCATACAGTACCTGCCAAAAGTTTTGTTCAATCATGAATAGTAGTACGAGTCGAAAACAAGCGTTAAAGCCTTTAATATGTCTTCAAATATAAATAAACATCTCGTTGATATTTTCAGTAGTAAATGGTACCAATAACAGCACATTTGAGCAATGCAATTGTAGTGGATAAAATGGTCATTTTTTCCGTGCAGTACTGTGCGGATTATACGCTCTTCACCGGTTAAGAGAGTTGTCTCTTTCCTTTTCTGGCCTACTGCTGTTCTTTTCTACTTTGCGCCGGTCAAACTGAAGGTCACATCGCTACAGAAAGTAAACGAAGTAGACCAAGAAATTGAAATATTTAACATTGATCTGATTCTATATAATATTGAAGAAAGCATTGTTGCCGCCGTGCAGGCCCATGGCCCTTTTTGCCCCTCCTCACGCTACGCTACTGTATGGATGGTTTTCCTTCATTTTTATTCCTTTTTCGCCGTTGATGAAACATTGAACTTTTGACACAATTACAGTCCATAAAAACCGCTTCATCACTTTTTGTATTTTTTGTTGTTAACCAAGGCACGAAAAGTAGGGAATGAATTTAAGAACATGGGATTTCAACTCAAATGATGTTTGGGACTGGGATTACAATTTAGACCACGTTTTATTCCAATCTAGCGTTCCCCAAAGGTATTAAATTCAAACAATGACCTTAATGACGAGTGCACCGATTTGGATCAACTATTAGAGAACGTTTCTATCATTTATTAGTGATAGCGATGGTGTTTTTTAGACTTATTCGCTTTAGGTAAAGTTGTTGCTACCATCTCTAGTTTTGTTGCTTGAATTTTGAAAAAATATGTTTCGTCATTTAATTTTTAAAGAATCAACATTAAAAATTTAACAGATGCAATAAATAGTTAAAGTGCTCAACCAAAATAAAATAAAACGAGTTCGTTAAAACGAAACTTTGATCTCTTCTTGTGAATAATAAAGCCTTTCATTTTACCTACAATATACAAGGTCTATTCAAAAAGTATCGCGAATTTTGTGTTTTTTCAAAAATTATTTATTTATTCATGAATATCTATTTTGTCTCCTTCAAAGTAATCCCCATCAGATATTATACACTTGTGCCAACGTTTTTTCCAATCCTTGAAGCACTTCAAAAAGTAATTTTCTGCGAACTTGTTCAGCTCCTCCTTCGATGACGTTTTTATCGAGAACAAGAACACGGGGCCGATCTGGGGAATACGATGGCTGCGGATTATTAGTGTGTTGTTTTTGGTCAAAAATTCGCGCACAAACAACGATGTGTGAGCAGGGGCGTTAACATGGTGACAAGTCAATTTTTATTTTTCCACAAATCCGGGCGTTTTTGGCGGATTGCTTTGCACAAGTTGCGCATAACTTGCAGGTAACATTCCTTATTGACCGTTCTACACTGTGGCAAGAACTCATGATGCACCACGTCCCTGCAATCGAAGAAAACTGTAAGCAAAACCTTCACATTCGACCTAACTTGGCACGCTTTTTTCGGTCTTGGCTCGTGCGGTAGCTTCCATTGGGATGATTGAGCTTTGGTTTCCATGTCATAAACATAAACTCATGATTCGTCACCAGTTATGACTCTCTGGAGCAAATTTGGATCGCCGCAGAGTTCAACAGCTCCTTAGCAATGATAATGCGATGTTATTTTTGGTCGATATTGAGTAATTTTGGTACAAATTTCGTGGCGACCCGTCTCATGATCAAATCATTGATAAAAATCGAATGGTAGGAGCCATTCGATATGTTTAGGTCGTCAGCAACTTCTCCTCTCTAACGATCATTGGACGATTGGCCAATATTATTTTCTTCACATCATCAATGTTTTGTTGTTGTTGACACGCTCGGGCGTCTGGCACGCTCTTCGTCATTCACATCTTCTCGGCCCTCTGAGAACATTATGTACCACCGATAAACGTTGCTTCGGTCGAAGGTAACTTCACCATATGCCATAGTCAACATTGGGAATCAGTCCGAGCACTTAATCCTATCTTTCACACAAAATTTGACACAGATTCTTTGATCCATTTTTTGGAAGAGGCCAAAATCGAAGACGAGCCAAGACACGTGCAAGCAAAGCAGCTGTTAAAAATTAACTGAACATTCAACATGGCCGAACTTCAGTAGATATGAGAGACATGAGTACCAACATAACGCCACAAAAAAATCGAATATACCTAACCCGTGGAAATTCAAAATTCACGATACTTTTTGAACAGACCTCGTATTACGTGCCTGCATCTGTATATATGTCTGTAAAAAGAAAGAAAAACAAAAGAAGCAATAAACTTACGCCCGATATTTTCTGGAAAGCCTCCTTACACTCGGATGCGTTAAGTCCATAAGAAGAGCAGACGCTGGTAAATTCGTCGCTGTCGATGCTTCCATCGTTACTAGCGTCTTCTAAGTCAAACATGAACTTCATGTACTGCTGTTGCCACTCCAGGGGATTGTTGGGATCTTTTGCGAAGTCGTCCCACATAGAAGACCACTCATCTACACTCACCTAAGACAAATTCAAATATTGCGTAAAATTGGCCAAAAACCAGTTGTAGCTACACACGTTTATGTACATGCGATAGAAGTTATACTTCTAGTTACACATGTACTTATTTAGTTAGTATTTTGACACTTGAAATTGGTCCTTAATATTTATGACTTAAAACCTTTCAAGTTATTCATTTACACCAGTAATGCAGGTGGGGGGTAAAGTCCTTTTGACCTACTATCTGATGCAAAGCTGGAAGGTAGGGAGGAAGACTTACTTTAGCTTCTTTTTATGAATCATGGGAATAGGTGACTATGGTAACAATGAAATATTACACTGCTTCAGCTTTTCTCTAAATAATCCCCAGAAATCAGGCTTGGACTCCTCCCGAATATTAAACGTGATCAAGACCGGAATAGATCATATCTGTAGCAAAATATTTTGGAACAATCTTCTAACTTCTGTCACAGTTGCTGTAATTCCTAAACTATGGTACTGCTCAAAATGTCAAAGAGATGAAACTAATTATTATAAGAAAGAGCGATTTCATCGGAAAAAAGTGCCTTATTTGACCGAAAGCATCTACAAACTTATAAGGATCAAAGTTATTTTCCGGAACTCAATTCATATTTATAACCAGAACAATGACCTGGACAGTGAGTTGCTCTTGGCATAAAGTTCGCATTTTTACAGAAATCTATTCGGAATTCCTTTAACGTTTCTCTGACGACGTGTATGGGTGATTAAAATCTCTAAATCGTTCCCTCTATAATTTCGAAATTCGTTGATGATGAAAAGCGTGTCGATAAAGCGCAAATCAATAAATCCGTCTTGGAGTTAAAATTTCGAAGGTCGCCGTTCTAGCATAATAGCAAGTACGCCATCATCATCATCATAAAGTCGTCAGTTCTAAGACTGGTTGGACATGCACCTCCACTCTTTCTTATCCTGAGCTAATTTTCCCTAAAACTAGAATAACCCACATCCTTAACTATTTGCGAACAGTAATCTAATCTGCGTCTACTTCTACCCCTCCTAACTCCCATTTCTGCCTCTAATATGTCTGACTAGACCTTCATGTCTGAGAAGGTGCCCTACCAACCTATCTTGCCTATTTCTTATAGACTTCCATAGAGTCCTTAGTTCTCCTATTCTTTCTAATACCGCTTCATTTCCAACCTTCTCTATCCACGATATCTTCTACATTTGCCTGTAACACATTTCGAACGCTTCTAACCTTTTGTTTTCCACAGCGTCCACCGTCCATGTTTCGCACCCGCACAGCGCCGTGCTCCAAACATTCACCTTTAACAACCTTTTTCGAATTTCTAAATTAACCGTTCGCGATCATAGAAGTGACTTCTTTTTATTGAAGGCAACTCGACCCTGTACTATCCTCTGCTTTATATCCCTATTACTCCTTCCATCCTGACTTATCGGACTTCCTAGATACCTAAAATCAGCCACTTCTTCTAATTTTTCGTCTTCTATCTTTATATTCGCTCTTTCCCTACTTTTTCTTCCCTTGCAAACCAGTATTTTTGTTTTACTTTTCATATAATACTGTTTTACCAATACCGCTTTCATTTTATTTAAAGCTATCTCTAAACTTAAACGAATCTATTCACAGCATTAGTCGCAACAAATCGACATTTTTCAATTAACGAATATTTATCCTTTATATGTTTATTTACATTTACTGCTAACCTATTAAGAGGCTTAGCAAATTTTTCTATCCCGATCAAATCGTAAATTGCTTTTATTATAAAAGACAGCAGATATATACAACTTAATGATCTTAATTCATTAATTTGTAATTGTAATATATGATTAATTTTCAATTTAATGTTAATCTGGTAATCATCAGCTGATTGAGTGCAACGTTGCAGGGCGCATTTCTTCGCCAGGGCCGGAATTGAATTTACCTGTACTGTCAACCAACAATAGACTTTTGAACATACAAACATTTACTTAATTTTCATGTTTTATAGTGCTATATCACCTTGTGCAAGCCCGGCACTTATTTCTGTTACACCCTGTACATACACCAAAGTTTTATTTAGTTTCCCAGATATGTTGTTGTTGTTTCGAACCAGTCAAACTTCATTAAATGTTGTCATTCCTTGATATAGAAAATCGAGTCTTGATTGTCGAATTCCCGGAAACTCGATTATACTTATGTGAGCAAAATCCGGGAAAATGTCGGTTGCACTTTAAGCGTTACAATTCTGAGAATTGTTACGTTTAGTTCAGAATCGAGTCACGATGACCTTATTAAATTAAATGCGCCATGCAGGCTCAATTTGCTCCCTTTGCTTCAATAGAGCACAGACACTATTTGCATTTTTAAAGTAACCGTACTACGTAGCCCTAGTCCTTCCGTTGCTGGAGACGGCACAATTACCGACTGAATAATAATATTGCACGAAACTTCTCCTGGGTCTTCTACTACGTATCCTATTAAGATTAATTAACCTGCGGCAGGGAATAAACGACGTCGCTGACGTGTATTTTAGGGAATGAAAATTCAACAGAAGTAATTTATTCGAATATATCTAGGACGAAAGGGTTTATGAGCGTCATCCTATCCAGATGGACTCGAGATTGTATTATACCTTCCTAAGGAATTCCAGACTTTCCTCAAATAATATCAATAAANCAGAAGGACAGGTTCCGTATTTCCAATGAAAATAAAAGTGTTGTAGGTTATTTTTTTTATCAATGATAAACCATCTGTCAATATATTTGTTGAAAACACTTGTGAAGTACACAGGAACCGTAAGTGATTACTTTTGTTATCAGTCATAACTACAGACGGATCAAGAAAAATTAAAATCGAAATTATCAATTTGTTTACATCAACCTACAATACGTAATGGAAAACGCTTGTACATATAAATCTTATCTGCTTATTTTTAACTTGTAAGGAGAATGTACACATTGAAATCTGATTTTAATAACAAAGTCAAAAGCCAAAATATATTCAAAGAATTTTACAAGAATCTATTATATGTATATCAGGCTGCCAAAAAGTCATCCTGTATATCCAGTAAAACACAGGGTGTAACAGAAATAAGTGTCGAGTTTTGCAGGGTAGAAACTAGAAGCAATAAACAGTCGTATGATGAGCAGTGCAGTTAATGACAAAATTTCGAAGCCGGTCCTGTGCGTGAATTGGCAGCTTAGGTGTCTATAGTTGGGACGTTCAAAATTGGCATAGTCCGCAATAAAACTGTCACACTTACTTACTTCTTTCAACATACTAACTAGACTACAGCGGTTGCTAACAGAATGCCTACATTTACTTATGGCAGACGTCACAGGGAATATCGTAAACAGAAAAGAGATGTCAGGTTGGAATTGCAGCGGACACTAATAAAGAAAAATGGATAACATTACATCAATTGATGTGTAATGGAAAGAGGTGCAGACAAACAGAATTGGAGCGTGTTGGCAGCATTGGATTTTAAAGAAGTTCAGCATTTTCAGGAATTTAAAAAAAATCAAGAGGCTTGTTTAAAGATATAATTCCAACACCAGGTAGTTATAAAGTCAACCCTGTTCATTTACGTACCTAAGTAATCTTTAACCGCTGCCTCGCTTACTATTATTTGGTTATCTCTTTTCACATTGTCTTTACTACTCATGAAGCATTTCCTAGCTTAGCAAGGGCATATTCAGAATGCAACAAATGACTACACTCCCAAGGGGAAACAAGAAATGAGATACATCCATTCTCACAGATAATTTATTGCCAACTTTAAGTGTCCCAATTATACTGAATAGCTCAGTGCCATAGAAGATCTGCAGCTACATGGATGGAGAGTGTAAACATTGCCAAAAATCCAGGTTGTCTATTAACATAAACACCTTGAATTACACTTAATCTAATCTAACAAAAGAAAAAACAATACATGAGCAAAAAATACGAAACATACAGTACACTGATAATCTGTAATCTGGTAATCATCAGCTGATTGAGTGCAACGTTGCAGGGCGCATTTCTTCGCCAGGGCCGGAATTGAATTTTTCTTACCTTGCAAACCAGTATTTTTGTTTTACTTTGCATATAATCCTGTTTTGTCAATACCGCTTTCATTTTATTTAAAGCTATCTCTAAACTTAAACGAATCTATTCACAGCATTAGTCGCAACAAATCGACATTTTTCAATTAACGAATATTTATCCTTTATGTTTATTTACATTTACTGCTAACCTAGTAAGAGGCCTAGCAAATTTTTCTATCCCGATCAAATCGTAAATTGCTTTTATTATAAAAGACAGCAGATATATACAACTTAATGATCTTAATTCATTAATTTGTAATTGTAATATATGATTAATTTTCAATTTAATGTTAATCTGGTAATCATCAGCTGATTGAGTGCAACGTTGCAGGGCGCATTTCTTCGCCAGGGCCGGAATTGAATTTACCTGTACTGTCAACCAACAATAGACTTTTGAACATACAAACATTTACTTAATTTTCATGTTTTATAGTGCTATATCACCTTGTGCAAGCCCAGCACTTATTTCTGTTACACCCTGTACATACACCAAAGTTTTATTTAGTTTCCCAGATATGTTGTTGTTGTTTCGAACCAGTCAAACTTCATTAAATGTTGTCATTCCTTGATATAGAAAATCGAGTCTTGATTGTCGAATTCCCGGAAACTCGATTATACTTATGTGAGCAAAATCCGGGAAAATGTCGGTTGCACTTTAAGCGTTACAATTCTGAGAATTGTTACGTTTAGTTCAGAATCGAGTCACGATGACCTTATTAAATTAAATGCGCCATGCAGGCTCAATTTGCTCCCTTTGCTTCAATAGAGCACAGACACTATTTGCATTTTTAAAGTAACCGTACTACGTAGCCCTAGTCCTTCCGTTGCTGGAGACGGCACAATTACCGACTGAATAATAATATTGCACGAAACTTCTCCTGGGTCTTCTACTACGTATCCTATTAAGATTAATTAACCTGCGGCAGGGAATAAACGACGTCGCTGACGTGTATTTTAGGGAATGAAAATTCAACAGAAGTAATTTATTCGAATATATCTAGGACGAAAGGGTTTATGAGCGTCATCCTATCCAGATGGACTCGAGATTGTATTATACCTTCCTAAGGAATTCCAGACTTTCCTCAAATAATATCAATAAAAAGTGTTCCAGTGACGACTGGTGCATGGGATCATAAATCAAACTTGTTCACTTCTATTTTTAAAAGAGCAAAACTACCCTTTTTGTCAGTTAACGTTAAAATTTTGGTGCTGAAAAGAAAAATATAAAAGCGTCTCAGGTATGGTATTAAGAGTAAAAGAACAGGGGCAGTAAGGATGTCAATAAGAAACAGGCGAAATAGGTTCTCAGATATTAAGGACTAATAAGTGACACATTAGAAGCAAAAACGTGAATTGAAAGGGGCGGAGATAGACCTAGATCGTTTCCATATAGTTAGAGATTCATTAAGTTGCTCTAATATTCGAGAAATACGAAATAGTGATGAGCAAAGCTGTTTTTTTACTAGCAAAACTAGGACCAAGACCGAACGACTAAGACCAAGACTAAAACCAAAACCGGGCGAGCAAGACGAAGATTAGAACCAAGACCGAATATGAGAGATCAAGACCAAATATAAAAAAAACTTTACCACTATTAGAAAAAAGGGATCTACAAGAATAATGTCCTCGAGATAAGGGTTCTTTGTTCCTGAATAACACATAGTTAAAATATAGTCAAACTTTTTTTCGATATTTTTTACTTCCTTCAAGTACCTTGTAGGTAATATTTTGTTTGCTAAAAGGAAGGGCAAGTTCTCGAGTTTTCATAAGTTTCACAACTATCAGCACTATTTTTGTTTAAAGTCATGACAATCTCGCATGTATGACAGCAACTTTCAGCATTTAATTTGAAATTAAGAAAAACGTATCAGATTAAATGAGTAAAACCAACACGCAAGACCAAGACCAAGACTAGAAGTATTTGAAAAAGACCAAGACCAAATAAACAAAACCAAGACCAATGCCAAGACTGGGATAGTCTTGATCTTATTCTTGCTTTGCTCGTCACTAATACGAAGATTACTAGAAAGAAGATAGGAATCAATATTCAATCAGTTATCGGCCTGAAAACTTCAGGATGATGATGATACAAGCATTGTAAAGACTGTCCATAATATGCATAATGTATTTTCAATCAACGAGTCCTGTCATCATATCCAAAAAGATTCGGGAATGTACTATCTTCAACGCACATGTAAATCGTATTGTTCAATGCAAGGTCGTCAATCCTAAGACACGATGGACACGCACCTCCACTCTTTCCTATCCTGAGGTAATCTACGCATTTCCCTAAAACTAGAACATCCCACATCCTTAACTATTTGCGAATAGTAATCTAATCTAGGTCTACCTCTACTCCTCTTAACTCTTGTTTCTGCCTCTAATATGTCTCTGACCAGACCTTCATGCCAGAGAAGGTGTCCTACCAACCTATCTCGCCTATTTCTTATTGACTTCGATAGAGTCCTCTGTTCTCCTATTCTTTCTAATATCTCTCCATTCGTTCATCACCTTCGCTATCTACGATATCCTCATCATTCAGTTATAATGAAACATAAAATTTTCTCGTCATTGTTTTAAGGACTAGCTTATAGCTTCATTCTTCACTTAAAAGGAATTATTTTATAACCTTTCTGTTGAGTTTTTCGGCACTACTTTAGTTTCTTTTTTTTCCTTATTCTTACATATAAATGTTATTACTATCGACCCGTTTCTTTTGTTTCAAGTTGTCTTTCTCACTCTCAAGCTTAAATTTAGTGTAGCTCATTTGTTTGGTCTTTATCAGTCAAACAATTTGTAAGATATTATCTTGTTGAAATGGAGAAACTGGAGACTAATGGGTCCGTAATGATCATTCCTTCCTCAGGCGGATAAATCTAATCGGTCAGAAGCCAGAAAACCCTTTTATTGCTGTGGAGGTGTTAAGCTCATAGGTGAATGAAGTCCTACTGCATATGCATTTAAAGAAATGGAAATTTTATTTAGTAATACGAGGGTGGATTGATAAGTTTCCGGCCTAACCAAGAGATGACGCCACTAGGCCTACCTTGAGGTGACATTCTATAGTACCATCCTTGGATAGCTTGTAGCTATAGTTTCAGCCCGATCTCCTTGCTAGTGTAGGTTTGACAGCACGCTGAACAAGACGCCTCTGTGGTTTTCGTAAAAATGGAAAAGCAGGAAAATCGTGCTGTCATCAAATACTTTTATTTGAAGGGGTTAACGCCGAAGGAAATTAAAAAAGAGATGGACTCAACACTGGGGACATCCTCCCCGTCATATTCAACCGTTAAGCAGTGGGTTTCCGAGTTTAAAAAGGGTCGTGTGAGCACCTCTGATGGGCCTCGCTCAGGACGCCCCGTTGAGGTCACAACTCCAGATATGATCGAAAAAATTCATCAAATAGTGCTGGGAGACCGCAGATTGAAAGTGCGTGAGATAGCTGAGACCTGTAAGATGTCATATGAACGTGTGCAACATATTTTGCACCAACATTTGCATATGGAAAAGCTCTGTGCAAGATGGGTGCCGCGTTTGCTAACAGTCGACCAAAAATTGATTCGAAAAAACATTTCTACCGCAAATTTGTCATTGTATAAGCGTAATCCAAGCGAATTTTTGCGTCGATTCGTAACCGTTGACGAAACGTGGGTCCACCACTACACTCCTGAAACCAAAGAACAGTCTAAACAGTGGATTGGACCAGGGGAACCAACTCCAAAGAAGGCAAAAACAATTTTTTCGGCGAACAAGGTTATGGCTACTGTTTTTTGGGATGCAAGAGGTATTATATACATTGATTACCTTGCAAAGGGTAATACTATCACTGGTCAATACTACGCAGACTTATTGCAACGTTTGAGCCACGAGGTGAAAATTAAACGACCTCATCTGGCGAAGAAAAAAATCTTGTTTCATCACGATAACGCACCAGCGCACACGTCAATCGTTGCGACGGCTAAAATCAACGATCTAAAGTTTGAATTGATGCCGCACCCTCCTTACTCTCCAGACCTAGCCCCGAGTGACTATTTTCTGTTCCCTAATCTCAAAAAATGGCTTGGCGGTAAGAGATTTGCGGACAATGAAGAAGTAATCGAAGCTGTAAATGGTTATTTTGAGGAGCTTGACGAATCAGTCTATAGAGATGGCATTAATAGACTGGAACACCGCTATGAGAAATGTATCAGCCTTGGAGGAGATTATGTTGAGAAATAAAAAAAAAAAATTTTTAAAAACCTTGTTTTTCTTGGTCAGGCCGGAAACTTATCAATCCACCCTCGTATACAAATTGTATTGTAGTTGACTAGACTTGATGCCATTTTGATACGAAATTATGTATCTTTGGCGTGATAGATGTTTTTGTTCAGAATTGGATGCATGAAGGTGAAGAAAAGTTTGCAGTCTAATCCTTTCAATTTATTGTTCCTCATAGATGGAAATTTAAATTCTCTAGATTGTTGAAATCCATCAGTTTGATGAAAGGTATAATCTTTGATATTTCTAAAACCGCGGAAAGAATACGCTTGAAAAATTACTGGCAAACATTTCACACGAATGCAATTTAACCCCTAAGCTTGTGAATGCCTTTTAAAATATTCCTCCAGTGTATCCAGAAAGATATCTGAAGAATACATTTACATTTTCATCAGTTACTCTGATAGTAACTAGACATTTTCATTTTCCACCAATAGTTTCCATGCATACAGTGAGGAAAATTTCTTAAATTTACCAATTCATCATTTAATGTACAAGGTCTGGCTATTAAATAACTAGACTGCCCACGCAGAAGGCGTCATGGAGGCGAAGGGAAGGAAATGATTACAGCGTTGGATAGCTGAAACTCGTTTTTGTCGCTAAAGTAGCATCTTTTATATAGAGGTTAGAAACGAACGTGCTTTTTTCTCGTGGCGATCAATGTAAAATTTCTCATTAAATTACCCAAATTTGGATCATAGAATCGAAGGTCTTCTTGTATTGGTCGGTACCCGGACCCCATCCTCTTAGTTTGCAAACTTTCTGAAATTGTATTTTTAAAATAAGTACTTAAAAATTCCTTAGTATGTACAAAGTAAATTAGATATATAATTGATAAACATTCTTCATCACTTCATTTATGTATGTATTAAAAATCATGAACACGTAATTTACCTCAATTGCTAACTCGAAATCTTTCTTGTCAATGGTACCACTTTGGTTTACATCTGTAAACAAAAATTAATTGAAAATAACTTATTGACATTACAAGACCTTAATATCTGTTTCCCATTCCGTTCTAGATATGAAAAAAGTACCTATAATTATACATAATTTTCATCAATCATTTTAGATGTTATTTGTTCCGATCAGTTTGTGACCAAAAGCAATTAAAGAGGTTTAGCATTTCTTTTTAAAATTTCATTTTGTAATCCAGTTTTATCATAAATAATATNTTTTGTCGCTAAAGTAGCATCTTTTATATAGAGGTTAGAAACGAACGTGCTTTTTTCTCGTGGCGATCAATGTAAAATTTCTCATTAAATTAAAAAAAAAAAAACTCTGACTGAGTTGAAAGACGCTTATGGTGAGAATTTTCTATTTTTCGCACGTGTTTTCGAATGGTATAAAAGGTTTTCTAAAGGCCGAGAAAGCACCAAAGACAACCAACATTCAGATCAACCAACATCAATCAAATTGTGCGCAGAGATCGTCGTATGAACATTCGGATGATTGCTAAGACTGTAAACGTCAATAAAGAAGTGGTCAGAAAACTTTTACATGACAAATTAAACATGAAGAAAGTTTGTGCGAAATTGGTTCCAAAACATTTAACTCCCGACCAAAAGCTCATCCGTCAACAGATCTACTCAGATTTTCTTGAAAGGTTAGATGAAGAGCCTGAATTCATGAAAATATCATCACTTGCGATGAAACCTAGATATTCCAATAAGATATTGAAACTAAACGGTAATCCATCCACTGGAAATCTCCTGCATTGTCAAGGATGAAAAAAGCAAGGATGACGAATTCAATATTGAAAGTAATGCTAATCGTTTTTGTTTTTTTTTTTTTTCAACATCAACTGAATGGGTTCCAGAGAGTCAAACTGTGAAAGAAACTTACTATTTGAAAGTTTTTGCAACACTGCGAGAGAGAGTTCATGAGAAACGCCCGGAGTTGTAGCAAAACCAAAACCAATACCTGGGACTGTCTTGATCTTGGTCTTGATTTACCCATTACTAATACGAAGATCAATTTTCAATGAGTTTTCAGCCTGAAAACCTCATGATGATGATGATGCAAGCATTGTAAAGACTGTCCATAATATGCATAATGTATTTTCAATCAACAAGTCCTAACATCATATCCAAAAGGATTTAGGAATGTACTATATTGAACGAACATGCACATCGTATTGTTCAATGTATTTATATTATAATTAAACTTAAACTTTTCTTATCATTAAAGTATTTAATTTTTTTAAGGACTAAATTTGTTCTAATTAAAACCCATACCTCCTAGCTTCACTGCGAGAGAGAGTTCGTATGAAATGGCCGGAGTTGTAGGAAAACAAGTCATGGATCTTGCACCCTGTGCCTTTTTTTGTTTCCAAAGATCAAGTCTGCCTTAAATTGAGTGGTTCGAGCCAATGGAAGAGGTCAAGCGAAAATCGGTGGAGCTTCTAAATTCTCTTACAAAAGAAGACTTCCAGAATTACTTTGACCAGTGGAAAAAACGAATGGAACGATGTGTGGCGAAGGAAGGGGAGTACATTGAAGGGGACATTCGATTGTAGAATAATTTTTAAAATAAAACTCTTTTTCAGTGTTGATTGTAGGTTTTCACGACCGGTGTCGAATACAGGTGAGATGTTATTAAGACTGATGAGTCGTGGTATGTTGGGTTGTATTCCCGACGTTTCATATACAACTGTGGTGAACATTATCAAGGGCGATATAGAAGTCTTCGATGTTGCGAAACGGCGACAACACAAAGCACAAGCAGTCACGTTATTTTATAGCCGGACCTCGTATGTACGTGATTTGTATTTGAAAAGTACCTCATTACGGAGTTAGCCACAGAGATATCTTATCTAATAAACCGTTAACTACAATGACTTTAAAGTATTGTAAGATTATGGAGTATATGTAGAGAAGACGTGATTGAATAATAATAAGTAGGTAGTACACAACTGACTTATAAACACTTATACCGCTGTCGTTGGGTAATCAGAAGTGGTTATAGATATTTTTAGACTAATTCTAATAGTTTCCGTTTTACATACGAACTCAAACAATATTAAGGTCTAAAATATGACAAGAAACGATAAAATGATATATAAACATCAACCACTCTCAGTGGCGTAGCTAGTTAACCAAGGGCCCTAGGGCAAATCAAAAAAATGGGACTCCACTGCTATCTAAACTGGTTAGGTTTTATCAAGTAAAAATATTAAACATATAAATATTTTAATAAATGCTAAGCCACTCAAACAACTGCGTTGTTTAATTCTTTCTGATAAATGCTTCCAATCCCCAATTCCCGTACACCAAACATTATTCCTTTCTGAAGCAAATAACCAGCAGGGTTGACAATACGCAGCGTCTAGTATTTTGGAATAACACAACCAAAAACGATTAACTGGTCCATATTTAGAACTTGAAACATAGTACGATTTTGAAAAACACCTATTGTTTTGGTTGATGTCTGTTGAAAAAGGTCCTGAAGGCTGTAAAGGCCCCATATCAAGAATTTGACGCTTTTCGTTATCACTTAATATTTTGTTCGTGAAGTTTCCCAAGTCATAAGATTTATCGTACACATTTTCGAAAAATGTAAAGGTCTGTGGTTCCTTCAAATCCTCCGCTCTTATGTGTGTCATGCAAACATCATTCACGTTCACATGATCGGCAGCGGATGATGATCTCCAACTGCAATAATTGTCGTATCTTCTTCAGTAGGCTTCTCAACCAACACTGCAGTTACCACATTATTTGAGTCACTGTCAATAGAAATATTTTGTCTAGAAGTACTTGCAGAAGGCGGACTAAAAAACTTGTCAATTTTGGGCAATTTTTGATTACTATCTTCTCTTTCTTGGCGTTGTTTGCGTTTAAATGCACCACTGGGTTTCTTCTTTTTGTCCACAATTTTAGTTTTCTAATTTATTTGTGCAATATTTATATAAGATTGTGCTCGAATAGGTACTAACTGTTCACTGACGACGTTAAAAGTAAAAGGAAGGAGAAACCTAATGATACGCTACAAGATGTCGTTGGGGAATCCCCGGCAAACATTTTATCACCGCTAGTGTTACCACATTTAACGGTGGAGACCAAGAACGATCTCCTAGCGCGCGGGCCTGAATTAATGCACCTACTGCAAGTGACCTGCATTTTTTTCACGATATTTCGCGTTATAAAATGAGTAACCGAAATCTATAGATTTGACATGATTTATTGACGTAACAGACATCAATATGAGTGGTACTAAAATCAAATAAAATTGAACCACTATATTGACCAGTATTAAACAGTTTATTGACATTAGCTTACTTACTCCTGATACAGCATTAATTTTTTAACCGTTCTCGAAAAAAAATCTTGACTCGAATTTACAATAAAACGCACATCGATGAATAATAAAACGCACATATCACTTCTATGCTCGCGAACCGTTAATTTAGAAATTCGAAAAAGGTTGTTAAAGGTGTATGTTTGGAGCACGGCGTTGTACGGGTGCGAAACATGGACAGTGGGAGCGGCGGAAAAGAAAAGGTTAGAAGCGTTCGAAATGTGGTGTTATAGGCGGATGATGAGGATATCGTGGGTAGAAAAACTTAGAAATGAAGAGGTATTGGAAAGAATAGGAGAACAGAGGACTCTATGGAAGACAATAAAAAATAGGCGAGATAGGTTGGTAGGACACCTTCTCAGGCATGAAGGTCTAGTCAGAGACATATTAGAGGCAGAAACAGGAGTTAGGAGGGGTAGAGGTAGACCTAGATTAGATTACTGTTCGCAAATAGTTAAGGATGTGGGCTGTTCTAGTTTTAGGGAAATGCGAAGTTTAGCTCAGGATAGGAAAGAGTGGAGGTACGTGTCCAACGAGTCTTAGGACTGACGACCTTATGATGATGGTGATCGTTATCCGTCAAATTGACAACACTGCCAACCTACAGAAAGAATTTAGGGGAATTCCCTATCGAGATTTTCTGGTAAGGATTCTAGGCCCCCCTGAGTTTGAGGGCCGTGGGGCACTGCCCTGCCTAGCCCCTAGGTAGCTACGCCACTGACCACTCTACGAATTGCTAGATGCGTTCATGTTAAAAGCGCTATTAGGTATTGATATTTAATAGCCATAAACATAAACATGAAGAGATGCCATAAAATGTGAAATAGCAATTTTGATAATTTTCAGTGCAGCTGGTGAATCCATAATAATGGTGACCGTAATGTGAGCCACGATGTAATGAAATTAATAATTAATTAGTTCACTATACCCAAGAGCTACCCTCATTTGAATTTAATTAATAATAATTTTTCAAATAATAACTCGTAATGGTAGATACAGCTTTTCGAGAATGATCGACTACCAAAATTTTTTCAATTTGCATTGCATTTCATTGAATTTTTTTTAATTGTTTTGTACTCTTATCAAAATTGTGGTTTCGAGAGATATTTTGTTCAGGTCTATTACAATAAACATGACTTCACGTAAGACACTACGAATTTATGTTTAATTACTGCTTATAAATGATATTGTCGGTACATTATCTTACGTAAAAATCCTACTATTCGCTGATGATGTGAAACTATTTTACAAAATTAGTTCCCCGTTAGATCAGCTCAAACTCCAAAGTTTCCTCATGGTTTATTGAGAACAAACTCTCTCTAAATCTTGTCAAATGCAAACTTCTACCCCTTACCGTAGTTAAAGATCTAAATTACTACATAATTACAAGCCACATGGTACAGTCTTCGAAGAGGTAACTTTTATGAAAGACCTAGGAGTTAGCTTTCAAAGCAACTGTACCTTTAAAATCCATTTGGATATGGTTGCATCTAAAGCACACAGGACATTTGGCTTCACATAAAGATTTACAGGAATATTTTCTAACCCATTCCCCCTCGTTTATCTCTACTTAATACAGTTGAGATCAATCTTATTTTGTTGTCCTCAAATCTGTACTCTTACTTTAATTTAGATTTCTCAGATATCTTTCTTTTAACCATAGAATACTGGAAACATGACTACTCGGAAATTATGTTTCATTATAAAATTTGTTCAATTAAATCATTACACAATCGTCACGATTTGATTTTCCTTAGAAAAGTACTTATAAGTCAAACAAACTCCTGTGAAGTCTTCGATATATTTAATAAACGTCAAATCATTTACAATCTGCGTCAACTGAGAGAGTTGCACGAACATGAATCAAACAGAGAAAACATACTTCATTCATCTTGGACTTAAACGGAGTTTTAATGATCAACAACCGAACATCAGGAATATTAATGATTTATCTTTATTCTGCGGTGGGCGCGACGGAAAAAAGGTTAGAAGCGTTCGAAATATGGTGTTACAGGTGAATGTTGAGGATACCGTGGATAGAGAAGGTTAGAAATGAAGAGGTATTAGAAAGAATAGGAGAACAGAGGTCTATATGGAAGGCAATAAGAAATAGGCGAGATAGGTTAGTAAGATACCTTCTCAGACATGAAGGTCTAGTCAGAGATATATTAGAGGCGGAAACGGGAGTTAAGAGAAGTAGAAGTAGACCTGCATTAGATTACTATTCGCAAATAGTTAAGGATTAGGGATCTAGTTTTAGGGACAGTCTTAGGACTGACGACCTTGACGACGATGACATGTAATATAACCTTTAACAGTTGATTTCTGCTTCATATCAAATTCAAATTAAAATCACACTAGTAGTAATGTAATATTTTTAATCTGCAACTGGGTATCTTGCCCGTTGATAACGAAAATAAATAAATCAATTAATTACAGCTTTTCTATCTCTTCATCCGTCTTCAATTAATACATTTGCAAGAAAAATAGGCATAAGTAGCACATTTCATCAAGATCGTTTTCGGAATTTTTATCTATTTGTGCGTTTGTTTGTAAATTCATCACGTAGAAACTGACGATCTAGTTTGAACAGAATTTTTAGGACAGCATGAAACATCTACTCAGAATATATACGAGGGTGGATTGATAAGTTTCCGGCCTGACCAAGAAAAACAAGGTTTTTAAAAATTTTTTTTTTTTATTTCTCAACATAACCTCCAAGGCTGATACATTTCTCATAGCGGTGTTCCAGTCTATTAATGCCATCTCTATAGACTGATGATTCGTCAAGCTCCTCAAAATAACCATTTACAGCTTCGATTACTTCTTCATTGTCCGCAAATCTCTTACCGCCAAGCCATTTTTTGAGATTAGGGAACAGAAAATAGTCACTCGGGGCTAGGTCTGGAGAGTAAGGAGGGTGCGGCATCAATTCAAACTTTAGATCGTTGATTTTAGCCGTCGCAACGATTGACGTGTGCGCTGGTGCGTTATCGTGATGAAACAAGATTTTTTTCTTCGCCAGATGAGGTCGTTTAATTTTCACCTCGTGGCTCAAACGTTGCAATAAGTCTGCGTAGTATTGACCAGTGATAGTATTACCCTTTGCAAGGTAATCAATGTATATAATACCTCTTGCATCCCAAAAAACAGTAGCCATAACCTTGTTCGCCGAAAAAATTGTTTTTGCCTTCTTTGGAGTTGGTTCCCCTGGTCCAATCCACTGTTTAGACTGTTCTTTGGTTTCAGGAGTGTAGTGGTGGACCCACGTTTCGTCAACGGTTACGAATCGACGCAAAAATTCGCTTGGATTACGCTTATACAATGACAAATTTGCGGTAGAAATGTTTTTTCGAATCAATTTTTGGTCGACTGTTAGCAAACGCGGCACCCATCTTGCACAGAGCTTTTCCATATGCAAATGTTGGTGCAAAATATGTTGCACACGTTCATATGACATCTTACAGGTCTCAGCTATCTCACGCACTTTCAATCTGCGGTCTCCCAGCACTATTTGATGAATTTTTTCGATCATATCTGGAGTTGTGACCTCAACGGGGCGTCCTGAGCGAGGCCCATCAGAGGTGCTCACACGACCCTTTTTAAACTCGGAAACCCACTGCTTAACGGTTGAATATGACGGGGAGGATGTCCCCAGTGTTGAGTCCATCTCTTTTTTAATTTCCTTCGGCGTTAACCCCTTCAAATAAAAGTATTTGATGACAGCACGATTTTCCTGCTTTTCCATTTTTACGAAAACCACAGAGGCGTCTTGTTCAGCGTGCTGTCAAACCTACACTAGCAAGGAGATCGGGCTGAAACTATAGCTACAAGCTATCCAAGGATGGTACTATAGAATGTCACCTCAAGGTAGGCCTAGTGGCGTCATCTCTTGGTTAGGCCGGAAACTTATCAATCCACCCTCGTATTTTACATTGCAAATAAAGGTACAAAAAGTTATACCTTGATTCAAAACGAATTCTATGCATATACATATGTATTAGAATTTCTGTTATGAGTACCGTCTCTTTTCTCTTTAAAATTCACTAACGATAACGAAGTGACACAAAATAACAAAGGAATTCAATTCCCATTATAACTACATATTTGCATACCATAATGCAGGAACTAGATCGCGAGAACAGGACGCACATGCTGAATACAATCGTATAACTTGGCTGGAGCTTTTCCGTTATAAGATAACGTATATATCTGTAATACGGATTACTCGTTCAAGATAGTTTTATTAATTTATATACGGTTTTCTAGGTCGTACAGTACAACAGTATAAGACCCCTTATGTGCCTGGATGTCTTGATTAATAGTATCGTAAAACCGTTTTAGACTTACACAAAATTCGACCATTAACGTTATTATTACATGACCAAACGCAATCGTTCGTAAATGTGTTATATCTACGTCGACATAATATTTGTTGATATACAATTACGCATTTTGAACTTTTGGACAATTTTTGTAAGACTACAGGCACCATTTTGTCATTTACTATTATTTGCTGCTAACAGTAATATTTCAAATGTTTGACAATGCCTTATAACCGTTATAATTTTATCTACTTGATGAACCCCGCATTAGCAAAGGGGTAGATACGTCAAAAATTTTAAGGAGAAAAAGTCAGGAAGAAGAATGAAGAAATTTGAATTCCAGTGAGAAGGAAAAATAATCGAAAATATTACAGAGTTCTACCACGTTCTACTATTTAGGATTCGTCATCATCATCATCATAAGGTCGTTAGTCTTAAGACTGGTTCTGTTTCTAATATGTTTCTCAGTAGCCCTTCATGACTAAGAAGGTGTCTTGCCAACCTATCTCGCCTATATTGATTTGCATAGAGTCCTCTGTTCTCCTATTTTTTGTAATACCCTCTCATTTCTAACGTTTCCTATCCATGGTGGTTTTAACATTTCCCTATAATACCACTTCATATCAACATCATCATAAGGTCGTCAATCCTAAGACTGGTTGGACACGTACCTCCACTGTTTTCTATCCTGAGCTAATCTTCGCATTTCCTTAAAACTAGAACAGCCACATCCTTAACTATTTGCAAACAGTAATCTAGCCTAGGTCTGCCTCTACCCCTCCTAACTCCTGTTTCTGCCTCTAATATGTATCTGACTAGACCTTCATGCCTATCTCATCTATTTTTTATTGACTTCCATAGAGTCTTCTGTTCTCCTATTCTTTTTAATACCTCTACATTTCTAACCTTTTCTACCCACGTTATCCTCATCAGCCGCCTATAACACCACATTTCGAACGCTTCTAACCTTTTCTTTAAGCCGCGCTCCAAACATACACTTTTAACAACCTTTTTAAATTTCTAAATTAACCGATCGCGAACATAGAACTGACTTCTTTTTATTAAAGGCGACTCGACCCTGCACTATCCTCTACTTTATATCCCTACTACTCCTTCCGTCCTCACCTATCTGACTTCCTAGATTCCACTTCATGAACGTTTTTAAATTATTCTTGTAATTAACATACTCCCAACAAAAACTTTTAATATTCTTGTTAAATCTTTAGCTTAAAATCTCTAATATTTTTCTATCCTGAGCTATATAACTCTCGTAATATCGAAAATCGGCAAGTTTTTCTAATATAAGGTTCAAGTCCACTTTTTTTTTTCTTTTTTCGACTTTAAAAATTTGCTGCATTTCATTTGACTAATTTTTATCTGAAGTCCCAGATATTTTAAACAATTTCTACAATGATACATCACGTTTATTAAATAAAAATGCTAAAGTGAACAACATTTTCCAATATTTGTAAACTCATCTACGTATAACGTCACTGAGAGTACGTACTAAATATTGTTTCGAATGTAAAAAAGACTTACCAAAGAAGACGTTGAACACGTACAACAATTTCTTCTTGCGGAATTCGGAGATGGGCATTTTTGGTCTTGAGTTTTACTGCAAACAAAATAACAAATGTTAGAAAATATTTTTGAATATAAGGAATGGAACTTAAAATGTCTAGTCCATTTGCAAAGCATTTGGAGTTCAACATAAACTGAATGTACGCATGGTATGTAAATAGAAACGTGAAAGGATGATAAAACGGCAATAAAAAAGAAAAGTTATCTTCATTCTTTATACAGAGGCATATTTTAAATAAATTATAATATACATACAGGGTGTTTTACATAAGGCGGTTTCGTCTATAACTCATTATACTTTTAATACAAAAATGTTTCTATAAAAGTGGTCCGGAATCATATGGTGTATATACGGAAAATACTTTCACTCATACAGGGTGCTTCATTTCTTCTGGACGCTACCTAACTTCGTTATTTTAAGTGAATCATCCTGTATATTACATTTCTGGTTTCTTTCTTTAATTTTAGGTCGACTTTGTTAACAGTTTTCTGCACCTATCTCTAGAAGTTTTCGGGATATTCAACTGAATGAAACCAAATCCGAACTAATTTCAAATATATTTCTCTGACAATTTTCCAGAAAAAAATGATTTTATATTTATTTAAAAGGTTAGATTAGTAGAAAGGGCTTTTAATTTCGCATTGACTGGTATCATTTAATAAGAGATTGAATAAGTTATTCGTCATGTAAGATCGTCAAAAGTAGGTAACTGTCCAAACCCAAACTGTTTAGATGCTGTTTGGTCTCATTCAAACAGCTAAAGTGGGTTTTTTTTTTTCAAAAACAGTTGAATATCTCAAAAACTACTAACAATAGGTGTAGGGAACTGTTAATAAAGTCGATCTAAAATTAAACAAAGAAACCAAACATGTAAAAATATACAGGGTGTTCTATTTGAAATAACGAAGTCAGGTAGCGTCCAGAAGAATAAAACTATTTTCTTTATATGCATCATTTATTAAAAGTATTGTGGCGAGCACGAGTGTGTTTGTGTGCGATCGGGCACACGTGTACGTGAACGGCTTATCGATTCGCCGACTAGCCGCGGGCGCCTTTCTTCATATGCGCCGTATTTGTAAATGTGTGTGTCGTACCTGCGTTCTGGGAAAGCAGATAAACAGTTCAAAGAAAAAATAAACTATCCGGGTGTTTCCAGAAGGTTCCCGAAAGTAAACAAAAGAGTATTTAAAGGAAGAGACGATCGTCGAAAGAAGAAGAAATAAATTGACCGTTGTATAAGTGAATCGAGAAATAAATTGACAGTGATAGCAATGAAATAAATAGCACAGTTATATATCAACAGTAGTGTAAATAAATAGAATAATTCATAACTTAAGTTTAGTAATAATTTAATAGTGTTTTTAAGTTCTTTAATAATTAGTGTAAATAAATAGTTTTTGTCGTTATCAGTCTTAGAAGTTAATTTTGTTAAACCCACGAACATTACAGTATAATAAGGGAGTTATGAACAAAACCGCGCTAGGAGGAACACCCTGTATATTGTAAGTGCCTATGCAATCATACAAAAAGAAAAATATTTATAATTCGAAATGACGAAAAATTGGTAACTCACTAAAATGAGCACTTGCGATAAGTCAAACTTTGGAGTTTTGTTGTTCAACATTAAAATGGAACGTTTGTTATATATTGTCATTTTCTGAAAGTTCTCAGAATATTTATCAATGTGCAAATATTTTCACTGTAAAGTTGAGGTTTTCAAAAAAGAAATACAGTCGAACATTAACCGTAATACCGAAAATCAAACATCCAATTATATTGAAACGGTTGAATATTCCACAATTTGTTCCAGATCCGAACTAATTTTAAATATCTACCTGTGTTACATTGCCCTCCTTTTGGAGCAATTTGTTCTATATGTTGAAGGGCAATTTAAAGAAGAATTCTTCTCAGTTTCCGTCGCTTCGTTGGAAAAGAAAGAAAAAAGTTGATGATAAATTATAATTCGTGGAAACCTTCATAAAGATTTTCCGGTGGCTATTCAGAGGAATAAATGGCTTTCATTAGTAGGATTGTACCCGGAGCAAGACTCAGTAGCAAAATGGGTGGGAACGGTTGTATATTATTCATTAATTCTTTCTTTCTCTTAGATTGTGCTAAACAAACATTTCAGATGTTCTTTAGCATTTCATTTTCTTTTTTAATCTCATTTTTATAAATTTAAAAAGCAATGGGCTGATCGGCTGAGTTAATACGTACGTACAAGGTGAACAATTGTTTGAAAGAAGTTTTCTTGTTATATTATGCAAATATTTACAAAGTAAAATTATTTCGAAAGCACCTAGATGAAATTGAAAGATTAATGGAACAACATTAAAAGAAACATGAAGAGGCGAAATTAACCAGTAGCAACACAAAATTGATTTCTTTCTGTTAAAAATGACTCGACTCTGGGATATTGTTTGTTTTATGTCTCTAATGCTTTTCAAATCCAGTCAAAAAAATAAATATCTGAAGCTTCCAATTTTGTACAGTAAAGTCGTACCGAAATGCATTTCTTTGCATTCGATTTGTGAGACCGTCTACAAACCTTGGGAACATAGAGATCAATTCATCTTCAAAAATGCATCGGTGCATAAAAAACTTTTGGGTGCTTCATTCGTACCAACCAGTAATACTGGTGGGTGGGCAGTCCCTCCAGACTACACCGGAAGGTAGGGCGGAAGACCCTCTTCAGCAGCGTTGCCAGCCTGTACGATAATTATGGGGACATACGATAATTTTGCTTCAAATACGATGTACGATATCGTAATTCAAATTTCTATTAAACGTACGATAATTCGTGCTTATGGGATAAAAATATATTTTCAAATAGTAATAGGTATGTAGTAGGAATATGATATTTGTTTCTGCCAACCTGTTGCCTTGTTTTTCTACCTTCTTAAAATCTTTTGTTAATAGAACAGCAGTCTCTGGGTATTTTCACTCCATAAAAATACAAATTCTCTCTAATTTACAACAGAGCAGGGGCAAATTCGGCCCTTTTGATTCTCGAAAGCTTCTCAGGTAGATCTTAAGAGTTTCTCCTTGCTAAACTGGCGACGGTTAACGGACTTTTACTTACAAGTCAGTGTATTGAAATTTGAGATCACTGATGAAATGTTATCTCGTTTTAATTCGAATAATCTTTATAAAAATAATAATAATAATAATGGTTATGGTATAGTGATGACGATATAATAATAAAACAGAATTAATACGTTGATTATTATTATTATATTAGATTTTATTATAAAAAAAGTATTTTTATGTATGCTGAATAGTTGAATATGCATAGATTATGGATTCTAAAAAAAGAACTTTCTTCCAAAATGTTTAAAATCCACTCCGAAATTCATTTTTCTATTTGAAGTTATTAGCCTGTCAGGAAAGTTTTTATACTATCATCTATTGATGGTATAATAGAACTGAGAAAACCACTGGGGTACACTACTCTCTTTACAAATTCATACTCCCACCACTAGATGCGCATGCGCAATAACGTACGATATTTTTGATGTTAATACGATAATTTTTCCTAAAGAGTGCGATAATTCTATCTACTGAACCTGGCAACGCTGCCCTTCAGCTTCCGTTCAGGAATCGTGGGAATGGGTAGGTGGTGGTTCGGGTGAGAAAGATGAGACGGACGAAATGAAGACAGAAGAGAATGAAAGATTATCTGTGGAATATTACTGCCTCAGCATTTGCCTAAGTGATCCAAGGAAACCACAGAAAAACTTGGACCAAGGCAGACGAACCCGGAATCGAACCGGCGTCCTCCCGAATGCTAAGCAATGGTCTAAACCTCTAAGCGATACCGCTCGGCGTCGGTGCATAAGAAAAATGCAGTCTTATAAGTGCATTGCAAAAACTCAGTGAACAGTGATAGAAATAAGTCCATTTTGTTACTAGGGTGTTTTGAGGGTCACTGAACACTAATATGCAGTAGACGACAGCCTCCGAGATGCCTGGGACCCAGGGCCACCGTCATGCACGTCGTCTCCAGATATAATGTTTTAAATTCATTAAAAATCGATTGAAATTGGATACTCGGGGGTTTTGAAGATGAATTTGTTCACAGTCTCAGGAATCGAATGCTGAAAACCGCATCTCGATCCGACTGGCTACACACAAATTCGAAGGTTTGGCCTATATTTGAGCTTTATTTCCTCGGCTAATCAATATCATTAGATAATGGGTAGTCATTTTTTTGTTTAATTTCAATCGCTAACATCCTGCAGAGGATTCTGTACAAAACCATGTTCTTGCTGTTACAGTTCCAATATAAGTTCCACAAAATTAACCTTTTAATCTCAATGCATAAATTTCTGTCTTTAATATTGGTCCCTGGCTCCAGTATTGGTTACGTCGAGGCACGACACAATGCTCTCAAGGGTGCAAAAACATAATTTCAAATGAATATATCCTTGTATCCACTGTACATAGGGTATACGGCTTAACCCTTAATGGCATTTAGTAAATTTCGTATATAGCATCCAAAAGCACTGTTAGAATCGATACTTAACGTAAAATATAGCACAGTGTAGCTTTTAACACTACGATTTTGATTAAAACTATTGTATGAGTTGATCAAACTAAACTATCGAGTGTTTAAGCTGAAACGGGGTAAGTTAACAGGATTTAATGGATCAATTTAATATCCACTAGTATATTGCCCGGCAATTTCCGAGATACCTACACATGAAGATATTTTATTGAGAAATATAGGACTCTTGTAATTTAAACTTTATGGAAACTATTGCCCTTAAATACCAAAATTAATCTGCACTTTCAGTTACATATAAACCTAAATACCTGCAAAATTCATCCAAATAATTGCATCTTTAATGCCTGTTTATAGCCGAGTCAAATTCAGAAGGCGAAGTCTTCAATAAATCGTTTATATCATTTAATTGGAACGTTTAAAATTAGCATAGTCCGAAATAAAACTGTCGCATTTGCTTTCTTCTTTTAACTTACTAACTATAAACTAGAGCAGTTGCTGACAGAACGTCTATTTTTACCTACACATCAAGATATTTTATTAGGACTCTTGTAATTTAAACTATATGGAAACTGTTGCCTTTAAATACCAAAATTAATCTGCATTTTCAATTACATATAAACCTAAATACCTGCAAAATTCATCCAAATAATTGCATCTTTAATGCCTGTTTAAAGCCAAGTCAAATTCAGAAGGCGAAGTCTTCAATAAATCGTTTATATCATATAGTTGAGACGTTCAAAATTGACACAATCCGCAATAAAACTGTCGCATTTACTTCCTTATTTCAACAACTACACCATAACAATTTCTGACAGAACGCTTACGTTTACTCACGACAGACGTCGAAGGCAATATCGTAATGAACATAGAAAAGAGATGTCAGATAGGAATTGCAGCGGACAGTAATAAAGAAAAAGAAATAACATTACACCAATTAATGTGTAAGAGAAAGACATACAGACAAACAGAATTTGAGCATGCTGTCAGCATCGGACTTTGAAGAAAGTTAAACATTCTCAGAGATTTAGGAAAGCAGAGACGCTTGTTTAAAGATATAATTCTAACCAGTTATAATGCCGATCCTTATCTTTGGCGTACCTAAGCAACCTCCAATCACTGCAGCGCTTACTATTATTCGCTTATCTCTTTTCACTTTGTGTGTACTACTCATGAAGCATTCCCTAACTTAACAAGGACGTGTTTAAAATGCAGCAAATGACTACAGTCCCAAGTCCTAACAATAAAGAAGATACGTCCATTCTCACGGATAATTTATTGGCTTTGCCTATTTTGATCATACCAACTATAGAAAGATGCACACTATGTTAAACAAAGCCAGCCAAAAATATCCTGTTTTCTTTTTTAATATTACATTTCATGTAGCAAGTTGCCCTTTTCAATTAAATAATATTTACTACAGTTGTTTCGTCAAATTAAAAAAAATAATAATTATAATATGTTAGCTGTTTCTGAAACATTATGCACTGAATTGAACATTTAAAAGTAATGTAGTTGTTTTATATATTTATAAAAATGAAAATGTCGTAGTTCAAACCAGTGAAGCAACTGCAGATTGTAAACATATAAATCAGGTCCTCGTGGTATTGATGTATTTCTTTCTTGGCCAATTCGTTTTCAGGAATCAATGTAAAGTACTCTTTTAATCAATCTTTTCCTTTGACAAAAACGGATGGTCAAGCAAATACTTTCTGAGATTAAACGCACAAATGTTTCTTCACATTTATTTTGCTTTCCTTCGTTCAAAGTCAAATCGCCACAACTGCAATCGATCGAAAACAACAACTATTAATGTGGCAGTGGTTGAATCTCATCAATATAAAAACCCAACAACAATACAATCAGAACAGTTTTGTTTAAACGTAAAGTGACTTAATATTACTTATGAATAAAGATGGCAAAAAGGCAAAAAGTAATTAAAAGAACTTATTTTGAGTTATGGCGGGAAGTACAAACATTACACGTTAAATTAATAGAATTAGAAAGAATAGGAGAACAGAAGACATTGTGGAAGTCAATAAGAAATAGGCGAGATAGGTTAGGTTAGGTTAGGTTAGGTTAGGTTAGGTTAGGTTAGGTTAGGAAGTCAATAAGAAATAGGCGAGATAGGTTGGTAGGTCACCTTTTCAGGCATGAAGGCCTAGTGAGAGACATATTAGAGGCTGAAACGGAAGTTAGAAGGGGTAGAGGTACGCCTGGATTAGATTACTGTTCGCAAATAGTTAAGGATGTAGGATGTTCTAGTTTTAGGGAAATGCGAAAATTAGCTCAGAATTGGAAAGAGTGGAAGTGCTTGTCCAACCAGTCATAGGAATGACGACCTTATGATGATTTCGATGCATCAGAATAGACTCAACGAGTTACCATCAATTTCAATAAAAAATAAGGTGGCAACTACAATTAATAATGAAGATTTAATTTCTACTTTTGCAGAAATTAAAGCTAGAAAATCTGTTTGTTTTTTTTCATCGAAGTTTGTATTGTTTAATTTTGAATTGTACGACACATGTTTTGTTTATAGATGTTAGGTACGTTTGCATTAATAAAAATTAAAAAAAAATTAAATATGTGTATATACATGACAGGCAATATTTTTAATGGCGGCTATTTAACAGTATACCAGGGGTGGCCTTAACTCTAAAGCAGCCCTAGATTATTCTTGTAGATCTCTATTTTCAAACAGTGGTAAAGATAATTTTTCTATCTTGTATATTTGGTCTATATTTGGTCTTGGTTTTAATCTAGTCGTTCGTTTGGTCTTAGTCTTGGACTTACTAGTATAAAGACAGTCTCAGTCTTGCATTTTAGCAAGACCAAAAAAGCTCAATTTTGCTCATCAGAAGCTGTTGCCCAAAAAGATGTCTTTTCTTCGTAGTCGAAAACGATTACCCTTTTCTTTTGGATTTAGCTAATAGATAATGATGACATGGGAGAAAAAAGTTTGATTTGATCGTTAATTAGTTGAGAAAAGAATTGCACAAGTAGTAAATACAATTTTCGAACTTGTCAAGTGAACTTAATCCGTTTCACGAAACTTCTACGACCATCACTCTAAGTGAATTCTTCAAAAAGAGGTTTTTGAATTTCCCGCATTTGGTGGTAATGAATTACACCACTATTCGAAGAGAGAATGTAAATGAGCAGCTCGACCGGCTCTCGAAACAAATTCTAAAATGCATTTGAATATAAATATTCATTAATTCGTTGCGATAAATTAGCAAGAAAAGCATCGCATACAAAGGATGATCGATTCTGGGACGTAGTCGGAAAAATAAAATTTTCAATTATATGAAATGAAATCGTTTTGTAGGAATTCTTTATTCAAGACGGATTTTATTAAAACAGAAACAATGTAAGTACGATAAAAGTAATAACTTCTAAATACTTCTGAAATATTATACGTGGGCGAGTACATACAAATATATATACTTTGAAACCTTTAAATTTTAAAAGGTTTTAATAAAGACTTAAGACAAAAATTATAATTTTCCTAAGCCAAGAGCACTAGGCTTCTTAAGAAAGTTTCAAAAAGAAGTTTTTTCTTAGAATAAATGAATGCACAAGCACACAGCTTGGATAAGATATTTTAGCCCCTGATTATCTTCTTTGTGTGAAGCCTTAAAATTTAATATGTATAGGTATAATTGTAAAAGAATAACAGACTAAAAAGGTATTAAAGTTTTGTACAATAAAATATAGTGTTATTCTGTTAAAAAACTATTTAGCTTTTTTCTTTAATTTACCTATAAAGTATCAAATATCAGGGCAACATTATTGTGATTTTATATATCGCACTTACGTAAGTACAATTAACACGCTGTGAATTTAAAACTACTAAAAAACAAAAACGAGTATTGCTATTATTGTTATTCTTTCTTAATACACGCTTCTTTTTCGATTAATTTACTCTCATTCACAATAAGTTCCAACATTGCCCTTTTATTTTATTCTTCATTTCTAACGTTGAATTTTAACTCCACTTAAAACCAATCGGTGTATCACAGCCTACGACTCCCGAACTAATTTTAAAGCTAAAAAAGTGAATAATATACGTGAATTTCATTATCTTACGCTCCCTTTGTTCAAAGAGCCGAGCCGGGACTTTCCCCAAAATGAAACATACTAGTAAAAGGTACTTTTGCTTTCAAAGATCCTTCATGAATATTTCAATCCGTACTTTTACAAACGAAAGATTCCAATAAATTTTAGAACGGGTTTTACAAAGTGCTTTCAAAAGCAACTAAAGAAAAGAGAAAACAACGAGGAGTCTTCTTATTTCCTTAAGGATATCGCATAGGAGGTACGGATTCTGGTTTACGATATGGTTCTGCCTGTCCACCCCTTTCATGTAAACATCAAAATCGTTAGGCAACAGTTCACAGAAATTTTACATTATTTGTTATTCATGAGATGATGATAGAGAGCCCCTTTGGGCCAGGAGAACTCTCCCTCTATCGTCCTCGAAAGATGGCTAATAGTATCTCGAGGAAGAAAGGGATCTCATAATCGATTTCGGAGACCGCATAAATAGTGGCATATTATGGTCGTTTTAATCACAACCAAGATTATTTAAATGCAACATGAAGTGTGTTTTTATCAGAGCGAGTCATGAGTGTCAATGGCGGATCCAGCAGGAGTGATGGGGAAAACCCCTTAGCGCACTGACTTATCAACTACTTCAGTACTATGAAGAATAAAATGCTGCGTGAAGAAAAATAGAACTAAGAAAAAGTCAATGCAAAAATTGCCCTTTTTCTTGCTCTCAAATTTGGTTTTAGACTGACGCAAGTTGTGATAAATAATGAGATCTAATTTCCTCATCATAAGGTCGTCAGTCCTGACACTGGTTGCTCACGTACCTCCACTCTTTCCTATTCTTGAACTAATATTTACATTTTCTATAAAACTAGAACATCCCACATACTTAACTATTTCTAAACAATAGCATAATCTACGAAGGTGGATTGATAAGTTTCCGGCCTAACCAAGAGATGACGCCACTAGGCCTACCTTGAGGTGACATTCTATAGTACCATCCTTGGATAGCTTGTAGCTATAGTTTCAGCCCGATCTCCTTGCTAGTGTAGGTTTGACAGCACGCTGAACANAAAAGCAACTAAAGAAAAGAGAAAACAACGAGGAGTCTTCTTATTTCCTTAAGGATATCGCATAGGAGGTACGGATTCTGGTTTACGATATGGTTCTGCCTGTCCACCCCTTTCATGTAAACATCAAAATCGTTAGGCAACAGTTCACAGAAATTTTACATTATTTGTTATTCATGAGATGATGATAGAGAGCCCCTTTGGGCCAGGAGAACTCTCCCTCTATCGTCCTCGAAAGATGGCTAATAGTATCTCGAGGAAGAAAGGGATCTCATAATCGATTTCGGAGACCGCATAAATAGTGGCATATTATGGTCGTTTTAATCACAACCAAGATTATTTAAATGCAACATGAAGTGTGTTTTTATCAGAGCGAGTCATGAGTGTCAATGGCGGATCCAGCAGGAGTGATGGGGAAAACCCCTTAGCGCACTGACTTATCAACTACTTCAGTACTATGAAGAATAAAATGCTGCGTGAAGAAAAATAGAACTAAGAAAAAGTCAATGCAAAAATTGCCCTTTTTCTTGCTCTCAAATTTGGTTTTAGACTGACGCAAGTTGTGATAAATAATGAGATCTAATTTCCTCATCATAAGGTTGTCAGTCCTGACACTGGTTGCTCACGTACCTCCACTCTTTCCTATTCTTGAACTAATATTTACATTTTCTATAAAACTAGAACATCCCACATACTTAACTATTTCTAAACAATAGCATAATCTATGAAAAGGTATCATAAAGAGTAGTAGAACAGAGGACTCTATGGAAGTCACTAAGAAATAGGCGAGATAGGTTAGTAAGACACCTTCTCAGGCATGAAAGTCTAATCAGAGACATATAAGAGGCAGAAATGGAAGTTAGGAGGAGTAGAGGTAGACCTAGATTAAATTACTGTTCGCAGAAAGTTAAGGATATGGGTTGTTCTAGTTTTAGGGAAATGCGAAGATTAGTTCAGGATAAGAAACAGTGGAGGTACGTGTCCAACCAGTCTTAGGACTGACGACCTTATGATGAGGCTAATCTAGGTCTACCTCTACTCTTAATTCCTGCTTCTGCTTCTAATATGTCTGTAACTAGCCTTCCATGTCTGAGGAGACTTTCTCTCCTCTATTTCTTATTACTTCTAATGCCTCGTTATTTATAACCTTCTCCACAGTATTTTCATCATTCGCCTGTAACAGCATATTTCAAATAACGCTTCTAACCTTTCCTTTTCCGTCGCGCCCACCATCCATGTTTCGCACCCGTACAGTGCCGCATTCCAGACTAACGCCTTTAATAATCTTTTTCGAATTTGTAAATTAACCTAGTTTATAAGAAATAAAAATCTTTCAACACCTTTTTGGCTTTAATTGATACATTGATGTATGTATAATAGAGGAAGAATGGAGAGTACAGTATTTTCCTTTACATTTCTAAAAATATGAGAATTAACTGGTGCCCCTGCGCCGCTACTGTTATCCACGAACATTTAGGTACTTATATTGTTTCAAATTTTAAGTTGGTTAAACTGCATGCAAGGGAAGTGATAAAATTTAATGATCGTCATAAACCCAATCGGGACTTCCATAAACCCAGAAATTCTTATCATAAGGATACGTGGGGTTGTAGAGTCGTAATTCATTAAGACACTTTTCGATCCTAATTCGTGATAAGCAATTAGTGAACGTGTTTGATACGAGACTAAGAGTCGGGAGAATTTTAGAAAGAAAAGTATGAGTGTGTACCTATATAGATTTTCCGAAATTGCCGTTCGCAGGGGTTATATAGCTATTATGTAATTTGAATAATTTACAATGAGGAAATTACCATATAGATACAATCAAAGGCCTCGTTCTCATCAATATATATCAATACCAGAAACGCGAAAAACGAAAACTTGTTATTATAAAGAGGTAAAACGATACATTCGTAATAATCCCAAAAACATCCGCTATTGAATTGAAACGATCAATAAAAAGAAAACCAAAAGTGGAAATAAGCCTGAGAGAAAAAATAAAAAGCACATCAGTACTGATGGGTAATTTAATATTGTCACGCAGTGGATTTTTAAGGAAACTCAAAAACTATTTTAGACTTTAAAACGTATTTCAAAATTAATTAAATATATCATAGTTATAACTTTGCAATTTTTCAAGGTTCATAAAACAGATATCGAGTTCATTTACTTGCAAAATAAGCGCATTGGCATTTTACAGCAACGGAACAGTAAGCGAAAAGAATTTTTTCAAAGAATTATTTATGTATAAGCAGAAATTAACGCAAATTCGATCATTCTGATAACTTCACAGAGTCATCGAAAAAAACAAAGCCTAGTTAGTATCGGAAATTTCATCAATTTTTTCACTAAATCAGCTAAACCAAAGCAACTTCTAAAACCAGTGAATGACCCATGTTAAACTATGTAAAAATAATAACTGATTCATCAATAAGTTTAGCGCGTGATCGGGGATCGATAGTCTAATCGCGGACAGTCGACTCGGGAACGCGTTAGCGAAAAGATTCTATCCTTAACAAATAACCAGTAAGAAACCCTAAGTCTTGGTAACACTACCTCCTGGTCAAGATTATTGTGAAGCTTCTATCAACGCAGATGACTTTGTTAACTTTTAAGGTGTATTGATCTGCATTGAGAGGAATATCCTTTTTATAAAATGTTTTTGTTCAATTTTTATTTGTAATGTTATCTCTCTAAATTACTTAACAACTGTCTCTAAACCCATTTGAATTTCATATCTATTTTATTTTACTATTTAATAAAATTGTTATTGTTTTCTAATCTTGCCTTTCTTATCATTTCAAAGCATTACGCCTAGTCACGACAAAATCATGAAAACACTTTATAATCAAATGTACAACAACAGAATTATCCAATAAAAATTGATACCTAATCGAGATTGTATTGAGATGGGTCGTTTATCCTAATTTGTATTATTTATTGATTAGGTACTATAGGTCCTAAATTATTTCTTATGTCAATATAGTTCTTGTGTTTATTTGTTCTCGTGAACAAGGATAAGTCAGTATGACAGAACTGTTACAATTTTTGTAGCCTGTTGATATATCAGGTTTTAATTAACGATAACTTATTAGTATGATTTTGTCATCTTGCAAATTTTTAAAATCACTATGTAGTGCATCCCTACTTACATTAAAATAAAACATCGCTGAAGCAAGTACATCATAGATTAGAAACATTACGTCAGTCTTATGTTTTCTGAACAAAAGTCATTGACAAATACTTGAGCCTATGGCATAAGTATTTTGCTTCATCTTCATAAGGTCGTCAGTCCTAAGACTGGTTGGACACGCACCTCCACTCTTTCCTATCCTGAGTTAATCCGAACATTTCCCTAAAACTAGAACAACCCACATCTTTAACTATTTGCGAACAGTAATCTCATCTATATCTACCTCTACTCCTCTTAACTCCTGTTTCTGCCTCTACCTCGCCTGTTTCTTATTGACTTCCATAGAGTCCTCTGTTCTCCTATTCTTTCTAATACCTCTTCATTTCTTACTTTGTCTGTCCACGGTAATCTCAAACATATACCTTTAACAACCTTTTTCGAATATCTAAATTAACCGTTCGCGAGCATAGAAGTGACTTCTTTTTATTGAAAGCGACTCCACCATGCGCTATCCTCTGCTTTATATTCCTACTTCCTAGATACCTGTAATCGGACACTTCTTTTAATTTTTCGTTTCCTATCATTATATTCGCACTTTCCCTACTTTTTCTTCCCTTGCATACCAGTATTTTTGTTTTACTTTTATTTATTTTCATACAGTACTGATCTGTCAGTACCGCTTCCATTTTATTTAAAGCTATCTCTNAAACCCATTTGAATTTCATATCTATTTTATTTTACTATTTAATAAAATTGTTATTGTTTTCTAATCTTGCCTTTCTTATCATTTCAAAGCATTACGCCTAGTCACGACAAAATCATGAAAACACTTTATAATCAAATGTACAACAACAGAATTATCCAATAAAAATTGATACCTAATCGAGATTGTATTGAGATGGGTCGTTTATCCTAATTTGTATTATTTATTGATTAGGTACTATAGGTCCTAAATTATTTCTTATGTCAATATAGTTCTTGTGTTTATTTGTTCTCGTGAACAAGGATAAGACAGTATGACAGAACTGTTACAATTTTTATAGCCTGTTGATATATCAGGTTTTAATTAACGATAACTTATTAGTATGATTTTGTCATCTTGCAAATTTTTAAAATCACTATGTAGTGCATCCCTACTTACATTAAAATAAAACATCGCTGAAGCAAGTACATCATAGATTAGAAACATTACGTCAGTCTTATGTTTTCTGAACAAAAGTCATTGACAAATACTTGAGCCTATGGCATAAGTATTTTGCTTCATCTTCATAAGGTCGTCAGTCCTAAGACTGGTTGGACACGCACCTCCACTCTTTCCTATCCTGAGTTAATCCGAACATTTCCCTAAAACTAGAACAACCCACATCTTTAACTATTTGCGAACAGTAATCTCATCTATATCTACCTCTACTCCTCTTAACTCCTGTTTCTGCCTCTACCTCGCCTGTTTCTTATTGACTTCCATAGAGTCCTCTGTTCTCCTATTCTTTCTAATACCTCTTCATTTCTTACTTTGTCTGTCCACGGTAATCTCAAACATATACCTTTAACAACCTTTTTCGAATATCTAAATTAACCTTTCGCGAGCATAGAAGTGACTTCTTTTTATTGAAAGCGACTCCACCATGCGCTATCCTCTGCTTTATATTCCTACTTCCTAGATACCTGTAATCGGACACTTCTTTTAATTTTTCGTTTCCTATCATTATATTCGCACTTTCCCTACTTTTTCTTCCCTTGCATACCAGTATTTTTGTTTTACTTTTATTTATTTTCACACATAATACGTCAATACCGCTTCCATTTTATTTAAAGCTATATCTAACTCCTCCTTGCTAGATGCTAATACTGCTATATCATTTGCAAATCTAAGCATTCTAATTTTTTGCCCCTACATCTTCGATGTATGGAGTAGTAGTAACGTGTGCAATCCTGTCCGACTCCCTTCCTAATATTTACTTCTCTACGTTGCAACCCTATCTCTATAACTGCCTGTTGCTCTTTATACAAACTAAGTATCACTCTCCTATATTTGTAACGCTTCCCTAAATTTTTATGTATATGTAAAATCTTGTCCCATTTAAGATTGTCAAAGGCTTTCTATAAATCTACAAATCCTATGTACGCGCTCTTTCATTTTTCTATCGTTTTCTCTATTGTTACCCGTAAAGCTAGAATGGCCTTCCGCGTTCCTCTTTTTCTTCCAAACCTAAATTGCTTACTTGATATTATTTGATGTACACGGAGAAAATGAAAAAGAAATATTTACCTAAATGTTAAAGTGATATTTACAATTTATCCCACTAGCCCGTTGCTTCGTAAGCGAAAATAATAAAAATTACAATTTGGACCCGA
>NW_020439030.1:589041-592648 GCF_000699045.2 Agrilus planipennis
ACTACTAATGAATTATCCCTATGTAATATTTCTTTTTCCAATATTGTATATCGTATATAAATATAAGTAAAACAAATATGCTAATATGCAAGGAAAGAAAAAGTAGGAAAAAAGCAAATATAAAGATAGGAGACGAAATATTAGAAAAAATGACCAATTTTCGGTTTCTAGGAAGTCAGAGACATGAAATAAACGATAGCGCAGAGTCGAGTCGGTTTCAACAGGAAGAAGTAACTTCTATTCTCGCGGTTAGTTAATTTAGAAATTCGAAAAATATTTTTGTGTATGTTTGGAGCGCGGCACTGTACGGGTGCGAAACATGGACGGTGGGCGCGGCGGAAAAGAAAAGGTTACAATCGTTCGAAATGTGGTGTTACAGGCAAATGATGAAGATACCGTTTATAGAGAAGATTATAAATGAAGATGTATTAGAAAGAATAGGAAAACAAAGGTCACTGTGGAAGTCAATAAGAAGCTGGCGAGATAGGTTGGTAGGACACCTTCTCAGGCATGAGCGACTAATTTAAAGATATATTAGAAGCAAAAATAGGAGTTAGCAAGAGTATGGGTAGACCTAGATTACTGTTCGCAAATAATTAAGAAGATCGGGTGTTCTAGTTTTACGGACGATGCGACGATTATTAAATAAAGTAGGAGACTCACATACTTTTATTGAGCGGACACGTGTTTCGTCCACTTGAAACGTAGACAGTCTAGCGTTGAGAATGAATATGGTAGTGTTAATTAGGGTGAGTCTCCTACTTTATTTAATTATTAATTTACCACAGTCTGTTTGTTTCTATTATGTGACGATTAGCTCAGGATAGGTAACAGTGGAGGTGCGTGTCCAACCAGTCTCAAGACTGACGACCTTATGATGAGGCTAATCTAGGTCTACCTCTACTCTTAATTCCTGCTTCTGCTTCTAATATGTCTGTAACTAGCCTTCCATGTCTGAGGAGACTTTCTCTCCTCTATTTCTTATTACTTCTAATGCCTCGTTATTTATAACCTTCTCCACAGTATTTTCATCATTCGCCTGTAACAGCATATTTCAAATAACGCTTCTAACCTTTCCTTTTCCGTCGCGCCCACCATCCATGTTTCGCACCCGTACAGTGCCGCATTCCAGACTAACGCCTTTAATAATCTTTTTCGAATTTGTAAATTAACCTAGTTTATAAGAAATAAAAATCTTTCAACACCTTTTTGGCTTTAATTGATACATTGATGTATGTATAATAGAGGAAGAATGGAGAGTACAGTATTTTCCTTTACATTTCTAAAAATATGAGAATTAACTGGTGCCCCTGCGCCGCTACTGTTATCCACGAACATTTAGGTACTTATATTGTTTCAAATTTTAAGTTGGTTAAACTGCATGCAAGGGAAGTGATAAAATTTAATGATCGTCATAAACCCAATCGGGACTTCCATAAACCCAGAAATTCTTATCATAAGGATACGTGGGGTTGTAGAGTCGTAATTCATTAAGACACTTTTCGATCCTAATTCGTGATAAGCAATTAGTGAACGTGTTTGATACGAGACTAAGAGTCGGGAGAATTTTAGAAAGAAAAGTATGAGTGTGTACCTATATAGATTTTCCGAAATTGCCGTTCGCAGGGGTTATATAGCTATTATGTAATTTGAATAATTTACAATGAGGAAATTACCATATAGATACAATCAAAGGCCTCGTTCTCATCAATATATATCAATACCAGAAACGCGAAAAACGAAAACTTGTTATTATAAAGAGGTAAAACGATACATTCGTAATAATCCCAAAAACATCCGCTATTGAATTGAAACGATCAATAAAAAGAAAACCAAAAGTGGAAATAAGCCTGAGAGAAAAAATAAAAAGCACATCAGTACTGATGGGTAATTTAATATTGTCACGCAGTGGATTTTTAAGGAAACTCAAAAACTATTTTAGACTTTAAAACGTATTTCAAAATTAATTAAATATATCATAGTTATAACTTTGCAATTTTTCAAGGTTCATAAAACAGATATCGAGTTCATTTACTTGCAAAATAAGCGCATTGGCATTTTACAGCAACGGAACAGTAAGCGAAAAGAATTTTTTCAAAGAATTATTTATGTATAAGCAGAAATTAACGCAAATTCGATCATTCTGATAACTTCACAGAGTCATCGAAAAAAACAAAGCCTAGTTAGTATCGGAAATTTCATCAATTTTTTCACTAAATCAGCTAAACCAAAGCAACTTCTAAAACCAGTGAATGACCCATGTTAAACTATGTAAAAATAATAACTGATTCATCAATAAGTTTAGCGCGTGATCGGGGATCGATAGTCTAATCGCGGACAGTCGACTCGGGAACGCGTTAGCGAAAAGATTCTATCCTTAACAAATAACCAGTAAGAAACCCTAAGTCTTGGTAACACTACCTCCTGGTCAAGATTATTGTGAAGCTTNACGTACATTTTGTCTGTATGACAATGAAATTATTCACAAAATATTGTAAAACCAAATAATAAAAGAAAGGAATTTATGACCTAAAATGCTTGAAGAAATGTTTGAAGTTGAACTGAACAAAGAAATTTGAAATGTAAATAAAGTAAATAATAATACTAAATCTAACTAAACGGAAAAGTTTTGAATAATTGTAAAAAATATAGACAATTATTAGCACTAAACAGGTTGGTAGGACACCTTCTCAGGCATGAAGGTCTAGTCAGAGACATATTATAGGCAGAAACAGGAGTTAGAAGGGGTAGAGGTAGACCTAGGTTAGATTACTGTTCGCAAGTAGTTAAGGATGTGGATTGTTCTAGTTTTGTGGAAATACGAAGATTAGCTCAGGATAGGAAAGAGTGATGATGTGTGTCCGACCAGTTTTAGGATTGACGACCTTATGATAATGGTTGATAGGTAAGCTATTACCTTTTCTGTACCCTTATAATGTGTGTACAAGGTTCTTGATGATCGGTTAAGTAGTTAAGACCTGAAATAGTAGTAAACAAACAAATAAACAAGGATTGGCATTTATAATATTAGTTAGGAAAAAACAATTTTCGATTCGAATTATTCGGCTTCTGTTCAAATTTTAGATCCGGTCCCCTATTCACACTTAAAGCCGGCACTGGGCCTGACTGAAATTAAATTTAATTAAATCTAATCCCTCAATTTCTCGCTTTTGCTACTTTCGTTTTTACGATTCATTGGAACTGCTTGAAAGAGATTCTTTTTGTGGTTCGAAAGTCCATATTGCCAAAAAAAAATATCTTTTCTAATTTTCTTTTATTCAGCTCTTAGAATGACAAGCAGTAAAACTTAAACGTTTACGTTTCCTTTCTTTCCGTTTTTTGTATTTCGATCAGAACAATTTTTATAAAGGAAATTACTTTCTTCTTGTAACCTGGTGTCGGCTGAATCAATTTATCTTATTTTGATTATATAAAATGATAAAATCCTTCGAATGCGAGCACGGATAAAATGAAATAGAAAAATTTACTTAAATATTAAAGCGATATTTATCCCACTATCCCGTTGCTTTGTAAGCGAAAATAATAAAAATTACAATTTGGACCCGAATTTGTAAAAATAAAATCCCAGCAGAAATAAATTTACTAA
>NW_020439030.1:596297-597845 GCF_000699045.2 Agrilus planipennis
ATATAAAAATATTATAAAGAGGAAAGATTTGAGTTTGTTTGTTTTTTTGTTTGTTTGCATTGAATAGTCTCCGAAACTACTGGACCGATTTAAAAACGAAATGTATGCTGCGACACATAGTAGAAGTGAAACTTCAACGGACAAGTGGAATAAAGAATGGAAACGGACAGGTGGTAAAACGAATCGCAACAAAATATTTTTGAAGTGAAACTTCTTTGGGCTCGATGAGAGTAAAATCTGTTTCGTCTCGCAAAGCGATAGGCTATGAGAATAGAAAGACGCGAATGCGCATATCGGCATCACAGTCAGCTGTTAGTCACCGGTATCTCATATATTATAGTACAATGTATATTCACTATAGTATAGTGCTAAATTAATTTTTAGGTTATATCTGTACAGTTATATTGCAGTAAGTGTATTACAGTAAATGTTTATTTAACAACAATTAATATTTAATTCAGAGTTAGTATTATTATGTATTAATTTTAATTCCTTGCAGTTATTGATAATTTACAGTTTCATAAGCACTTGGAAAAATAAACGGAAGCTAAAAAATTTGACCATTTTTTTGTTATTGAATTACATAGTAATAAAGTAATACCTACTCCTTAGGCGGACTAAAGATAAAATATGTTGGAAAACATAAGTCCTTAAAATTCTCGTACTCTTTGTTTCTTTAGGCATACAGATCGCTAAGGAAGTTTCACTTCTTTCACGTGTACTGAGTTGCACCTATTTTTTTTTACAAGCAGATTGTTAATGTATGTTCTGTGCAGTCGTGAGATAAAAAATTATCCGGAGACCACTCGGAAGTTGCGTTTCTGAACTCCCGTTCTACTAGAATGTTTTAAATAAAACTAGTAGCGAATTTGATTGATGTGTTTAATGAGAAGGTTTCTTACATACTAACTAACAATATTAAATTTACTTAAAACTAGAGAACAACTAACAAAGGGGGTGGAGTCTAAATGAAACATATCATGGTGGTGGATAAATAAAGGAATTTCCTGAATGTCGTCATAGACGAGAGGATGTTCAACAAGATACAGAAAAGTTCTGAAAACAGGTATGAATGAGCTAACAATAAGCCAGGTACTAGTGATAGAAAAACCTCATTTATGCTACCAGGAATTAGTGAATTCATCACGTACATTTTGTCTGTATGACAATGAAATTATTCACAAATATTATAAAACCAAATAATAAAAGAAAGGAATTTATGATCTAGAATGTTTGAAGTTGAACTGAACAAAGAAATTTGAAATGTAAATAAAGTAAATAATAATACTAAATCTAACTAAACGGAAAAGTTTTGAATAATTGTAAAAAATATAGACAATTATTAGCACTAAACAGGTTGGTAGGACACCTTCTCAGGCATGAAGGTCTAGTCAGAGACATATTATAGGCAGAAACAGGAGTTAGAAGGGGTAGAGGTAGACCTAGGTTAGATTACTGTTCGCAAATAGTTAAGGATGTGGGCTGTTCTAGTTTTAGGGAAATGCGAAGTTTAGCTCAGGATAGGAAAGAGTGGAGGTACGTGTCCAA
>NW_020439030.1:598221-607076 GCF_000699045.2 Agrilus planipennis
AAGAAACATGTCTAAATTGATATTATTACAAATTACCTAATAAATTCTACTATTTCTACGGCAAATTCGGTCATTTACAGTTGAAAATTGTAATTTTTGCGTTCTCATAAAAATTTAGTTTTCTCCGTGAGTACAACTCTATATACTTACGTAAGCATATTTTACTGTAAGTTTCAATTAAGTTTTGGAGTCATTTTTACTACTACAGAAAGAATAGGAGACCAGAGGTCACTATAAAATTTAATAAGAAATAGGGGAGATAGGTTGGTGGGACGCCTCCTTGGGCGTGAAGGGCTACTTAGAGACATATTAGAAGTAGAAACACGAATTAAGTGACGTAGAAGTAGACCTAGAGTAGATTACTGTCCACAAAGGAAATGGGAGATGCGAGATAGGGAAATGCGAAGATTAGCTTAAGACAGGAAAGACTGGAGATGCGTGCCCAACCAGTCTTAAGACTGACGACCTTATGATGATGATGTCGTTTTGACTACAATTCAAAATTTGTAGATGATTCAAGACCCTATAAAATTATTAGCCTTTGATAAGCCAAAAGAAAAAAATGATGAGTGATCACGAACTACAAACTGGGAAAAGACAGAAGAGTATGAAAAGAGCTCGAAAGTTTAACCAAAGACATTGACAAGTAGAAAAAAAGAAGAGAAGAAATGAGAAACTTAAAATTCGCACAGGAATACAAGAAGATATGGAAAGAAAGGGAGGCAACACCAAATTATTTGAAAGACGAAAGAGCAAAGACTAAAAACGAATTAGTGAGAATAGAACACGATAAAAGGTGCTGGGAAGAAGAAGAGAAGCAGGCTGTGTAAACTTTAAATGTGGTGAGATTCTAATTTTCAGTACGGATTTAGAAACTTCAAAACCTTACCTAATATACTAAAAGCCGTACATCATACATCGTACATGTACTTTAAACTGCTTTTAAAAAAATTTAAACCTAAAACTATAGGTGTTCTTACTAATATCACAACTCACCAATTAGGGATATATGCCGCCATGAAACTATAATTCCGGAATAAGGTTGTGACCATATCAAGAGAAGCGGATAGATGCGGAAATTACAGAACAATTATTTTAAGAATGTTTTTACATTTAGTAGCAGTTAATATTTTAATAATCATCAAACTTTAGTGTGAAATCAACTTAATTTCTTCCTACTACAGATTACCTCAAGTTAATGAGGAAAATTTGTTGTTACTGTAATACCCTTGCCGAGAAACGAACCCGAGCTATCTGCACAAGTACATTTCTACTAAAGCAAAAAATGTTAATGACAATTGTAAAGAGAAGGATGGATAAATGTGTTGAAGAAATTTTAGGGAGTTTGAGGATTAAAAATAATTTTAGTTGAGAAAAAGACCAAATTAATAGTAGAATATGCTAACCTAACTTAACCTAACCTATTTTAAGCGGTTAAACATAACGAGAACGGGAATAAGCAGAGCCAACTTAATTAACTACATACACAATGTGATATCGAAGCCAATGCAATCGGCATGCAATCATCTATTTAACTAGTATATATACACAAATATACCTACATATATGTATATATCAGTAATTAACTGAATAAGGATTGTTTGGTAGGTACTGAACGCTCTCGAACGATCCGAAAATTGCTTAAAATCGATAACAAGTTAATGCACACGTGCTCGGTAATCGGAGAAATTCAAAGCGAATTACCACAAACTAATCGTAAGATTATCCTTTGCAATCTACCTACTTCAAAATGTAAACATTTATACATGTACATACATAAATGTGTGTTGTATCTATGTTTGTGTTGCCGTCATGTTAAGAGCTGCGGGAAATTCAGTGTTAACGTATGTGTGGACTGATGTCAAGTAGCAGCTCTTAATGGAACGTTTTGAATCATGCAGTGTTCCAAAACGCCCTAAGTCGAACTAAATTTTAGGTTTGAGTCTCCCTAAAGAGCAACATCTGAGATTATACACGAATGTATGAATTTATATAAGGGAACATATTAGTTTCAGTTTTAATATAAATAAATAAAGTTGTTTACCNTTACTTCCCCTTGCCCACAGGCAACTGGAAAATATATCAGTCTCCTCGGAAGGCTCCCGACTGTCAAACCAGGCGATCCAACGTTAGAGTCTCCTTAGTAATGTCAAAGGTTTCCATCGCGGGTATCCTAAGTCTGACGCAGAATTTGATAGCGTAGCGCTGCTTGAGATTTATATCGAAGCCAATGCAATCGGCATGCAATCATCTATTTAACTAGTATATATACACAAATATACCTACATATATGTATATATATATCAGTAATTAACTGAAGGATTGTTTGGTAGGTACTGAACGCTCTCGAACGATCCGAAAATTGCTTAAAATCGATAACAAGTTAATGCACACGTGCTCGGTAATCGGAGAAATTCAAAGCGAATTACCACAAACTAATCGTAAGATTATCCTTTGCAATCTACCTACTTCAAAATGTAAACATTTATACATGTACATACATAAATGTGTGTTGTATCTATGTTTGTGTTGCCGTCATGTTAAGAGCTGCGGGAAATTCAGTGTTAACGTATGTGTGGACTGATGTCAAGTAGCAGCTCTTAATGGAACGTTTTGAATCATGCAGTGTTCCAAAACGCCCTAAGTCGAACTAAATTTTAGGTTTGAGTCTCCCTAAAGAGCAACATCTGAGATTATACACGAATGTATGAATTTATATAAGGGAACATATTAGTTTCAGTTTTAATATAAATAAATAAAGTTGTTTACCAATCTATTTCACGTAAATGAAGGACCAGAAACCATTTCGTATTTAAAGAGAGAATAGGTGACATTTTTAGTAAATGGGACGATTGTACTACAATTCCTTTTTATAAATCCAATGCTTCAACATTTATTTAGTAGATCACCGAGTGTTAACACCTTGGTCATATCATTGCTGTTTCTACTTGGATTGAGGAAGACGTAGTTTCTTTTTACATTTTTTGAAAATGGTCTAATTGTATTATACCCTACTCCGTTTAGTTTTTGTAGCGATGTGACTTTCAGTTTGACCGGCGCAAAGTAGAAAAGAACAGCACTAGGCCAGAAAAGGAAGGAGACAACTCTCGGCCAAACTCTTAACCGGTGAGGAGCGTATAATCCGTACAGTACTGCACGGAAAAATTGACCATTTTATCCACTACAATTGCATTGCTCAAATGTGCTGTTATTGGTACCATTTACTACTGAAAATATCAACGAGATGTTTATTTATATTTGAAGACATATTAAAGGCATTAACGCTTGTTTTCGACTCGCACTACTATTCATGATTGAACAAAACTTTTGGCAGGTACTGTATGAAAAAGTATGTTTAATGAAGAAGAGTCAAGAGTATAATGAGCTTTTCTCTCCCTACCAACGATTTTGCCAGCGCGCATTCAAGACATTGGAAGGAGCACATCGCTAGAGAAAGTTAATGAAGTATACCATTCTTTTTTTAGAAATCCAATGCTTCAACATTTATTTAGTAGATCACCGAATGTTAAACATCTTGGTCATATCTTTGCTGTTTCTACTCGGATTGAAGAACACAATGTTTCTTTTTACATTTGTAGTAAATGGTCCTTTTTTAGAAATCTAGTGCTTCAACATTTACTTAGCATATCACCGAATTTTAAACACTTCTGTTTCTATTTTTATTCACAAGAAGTTTCTTTTAAATAAGGTATCTACTATTTGGCGTCATGAATTTATGGTAAAAAATATAATTTGGGCTAAAGGACCATGATCTAAATAAACTGTTAGGTCTTAATCTTATCTAATCCAATCTAAAAGTTCATTTAGACAGCAACCCCTCAGCCTCAATAATCTTTCTACCAACTAAGACCATCGAGTTCAATTTTTGATTTTATTGAAATTAAATGACACCCATTTCTTGTATTACAAATTTTCTTACAATTTCAGGTATTATAGTGTGGTTGATAGTCCAAGATTTACGTTAAACTGCAGTTTTCCGATAACGACACGTTTTTATTGTGCAACGTCAGCTCTGGGAACAAAGCGTTAGTGACTTTGGGAAGATTTAGTGACGATTCCAGAAGATATCCATTAGCGTATCCATGAAATTAAATAGTTTAACTTCATTTGGATGAAAGAAATCTATATTCTTTATTACAGATTAGGGCAAACAATCTAATAGATCTATGGTACCTATATAGGTATATAAGTATTTCACCATCAAAATTTGTTTCTCTATTAAGTACAATCACGTAGAAATACTTTGGCATAACGTCATGGTACATAGGCTTGCCTAATTTTTACCTTGAGTGGAAAATATTCAAATATAAAACATGAAGTAACGCAAAATTATGAATGTTTGATCACCCCTTCCCCCCACGTAAGAGGGTATTCCCTTTTAATTAGGTAAACCGATAAGCAAACCCAACTTCTTCGCAAGAAATAATTTAACCGCGGTTTAGAAAGAAACAGTTGTTGACTACAATTTGTGTGACACTTACATACCTATATCTGTATTATAATAACTAGTTTCAACTTGAAAATAATTATTCATTGACAAGCATTTTTAAAGCACCGTATAATGTAGTCACGCAACACGGCAATTCAGCGACGAAATTCCGAATTAAATAATAATAACTCGTGTTATTTAGTCGAAATGGATTTTATTGTGTTATTACTCCGATATTACCTTGACACGAATTGTTATTTGTCAAAAACATTACGAGAAATATTTCAATTCTTCAATAAAAAATTAAGCTATCGTATTTTGAGATTAAATTATTTTGAAATAAAAACGAAAGGCTTAAACGAAGGAAAATAATTATTAGACTTAAAAATCCCAGTTTGTCACTTTAAGAATACAGTATTCATAAAATAAAACTGAAGAATGTCCGTATTTAAAACAACTAAATTAAGGCTTTAAATAATTTAGTCATTGTCTCAAAAGGTCACGAAGCATGTACATATTCCTTTTTTATGTGAAACGAGTTATATCACTCACATCTATGTACATAGGGTAGGATTAAAAAGTAGTATGACTCAATTAATTTATATTTTTTGTTGAATTAATCGGTGGTGCCACATCTGGACTTTAGGAGATTCGAGGCAACTCTGTGCTTAGCCAAAAACTCCCTCACCAGCAGCGCGGAACCACTCGAACACTGTTAAAAACCTCATGACATCATTCCCATAGGAGTCCTTAATTATTTCGAGGGTATTCGTCGCGGGTTTCTCAAGTTTGAGGTAGAATTTGACAGCGTAGCGCTGCTTGAGATTTATCTCCATCTTGGAACGCAACAACACTTCTTAACGCAGGTTCACGGAAATTAACGTGATTACTTCCACTTTCCCACAGGCAACTGGAAAATATATCGGTCTCCTCGGAAGGCTCCCGACTGTCAAACCAGGCGATCCAACGTTAGAGTCTCCTTAGTAATGTCAAGGGTTTCCATCGCGGGTATCCTAAGTCTGACGCAGAATTTGATAGCGTAGCGCTGCTCGAAATTTAACTCCATCTTGGAACTCGACAACACTTCTTAACGGAGATTCACGGAAATCGGCATACTTACCTCGCTTAGCCCACAGGCAACTGGAAAAAATATCGGTCTTTTCGGAAGACTCCTCACTATCACACTCAGGTGGCCCAACGTTTGAGTCTCTCTAATCATTTCGANACTGTTTGAAGTGCTACGCCAAGCAAAACGAGATGAGAGCGGGTCTGTCTCACCCCTTAAGGAAACTGATGAGAGCACAAAATCTTGCAACATCTTGTTAGACTAGCACTTTGCTCAAATTCTAGCCCATACTGGCTGGTTTGGCTTATCAATCGGACTGTAAATTACAAAGTAGGTAGAACGTGTAATTATAGCATACTTAGGGTAGGATCGAAAAGTAGTAGGTACGACTCGATTAATTTAATTTTTTTTTTAAACTAATAGGTACAAATCTTTCGTAATCCTCGAAATAGCACCCCTGTGCGTATAACGCGATTCCCACCGCGCATATACCTTCTGGAACTGGAAGAAGTCTGGCGGTGCCAGATAGGGACTATAGGGGGATGGAGTAAGGTAACCCTCTATTTGGCCGAAAAGTCACTCGCCAGCAGCGCAGAGCCAGTCGATTAGTATTACGTGGCTCATGGCATCATCCCCGAACCCGTCGCGGGTTTCCCGAGTTTGACGCAGAATTTGATCGCGTAGTGCAGCTCGAGATTTATCCCCATCTTGGAACTCTACAACTCTTCTTAACGGAAATTCACAGAAACCGACATGCTTACTTCCCTTTGCTCACAGGCAACTGGAAAAAATATCGGTCTCTTCGGAAGGCACCTCACTATCACACTCAGGTGGTCCAACGTTTTAGTCTCCCTAATCATTTCGAGGGTCTCTGTGGCGGGTTTTCCGAGTTTGACGCAGAATTTGATAGCGTAGCGCTGCTCGAAATTTAACTCCATCTTGGAACGCAACAACACTTCTTACCGTAGGTTCACGGAAATCGACGTGTTTACTTCCCCTTGCCCACAGGCAACTGGAATAATATCGGTCTCTTGGGAAGACTCCCCACTATGACACCCAGGTGATCCAACGTTGGAGTCTCCTTAATCATGTCAAGGGTCTCCGTCGCGGGTTTCCGCAGAATTTGATAGCGTAGTGCTGCTCGAAATTTATCCCCGTCTTGGAACTCGACAAAACTTCTTAATGGAGATTCACGGAAATCGAATGCTTACATCCCTTTGCGCACATGCAACTGGAAAAAATGTCGGTCTCTTCGGACTTCCCACTATCACACCGAGGTGATCCAACCCCCCCCCCTCCACCGTTCCGTTCGCACTATATAAATTCAGTCTTACTACTTTTTGATCCTTCCCTATATACGTATATGCTGCCTACAGTTGACGCTTGAAAAAAAAAAGGGAAAGAAAGAAGGCACAGCTGTTAACCGTTCGTTCTGGTAACTGCTAACCTTGTCATGTGTAGCTTCTCTAAAGACATTGTTACATTACATTATTATTAGAGTATAAATTAAACAATTTTATATTTGTTGCATTAAAATAAAACATTCATAAACAAATTAGTACGAAATACGTGAAATCAGTTCAATCAGCACGAGACCATACTATTATCAGAAAAGTTTTAGATTAGAACCATTGCCGCGTAATGTAAAACTTGCTTTTATCATTTTAATAGTTAAAGAACGAAAACTGTGAGGGTTCCATTTTTGTCATTAAGCTTTGGAACCCTAAATGGAATATTGTAGAATGAATTAGTACCTCGCCATTAATTTATCTTTTACGACGTTTGGAAAAAGTGGAATGCTTATAAATTGAAGCAAACCAGTCCTTTGTGAATAAGCGTTGCCATTTTCAAACGATCCTCACAGACACTTTATGTTACCCAGGGGAATCACCTGAATGCCCCGACAAATATTTTACGTAACACGTTTTTAAATTCGGCTCAAAGTAATAGAATAATAAAACATGCCTCTTTACGTGTCATCCTCCAAGATATATATTATATAACGATTTGATGAATTTTTCCGTTTTGACAGCGAGCGAACCCTTCGGAAAACAGGGAAAAAGAGGTGATACTTTGGCGCATCCTGAATTTAGAGCAAACTTCATTAAAACCGAATTTAGAGTGAATGGGATTTTTAATGATGTTTTAAAAAGTTAATAAAACACTCCCTTGAGCTTAATTACTTCTTAAAAGGGTATAGTTTATATAATAAGCTAACTTAGACTTTTAGAAGATCATTAACCCAGGACCGGCTTTGAAAGACACCGGCAGTAATATGATTTTGTTGAAATGTATTAGTGATGAGCAAATTCGGACTAGGTCTTGGACTTGTTCAAATACTTCTTGTCTTCATCTTGGTCTTGCTAATACAGCCTCGGTCTTGGTTTTGGTCTTTTGTCTTCGTTTTGATTATTTAATCCTATAGGTACGTCTTTTTTACTAATTCTCCTATTACTGGCACACACATACAATAATTGTCTTAAATACTGAAATTTTCTTGTCATGACGTTTTATGAAAATAGTGTCGATAGTTGTAAGAGTTATGAAAACTCGAGAACTCCTTCTCCAACGCATAAAGAGCAAACAAAATAGTACAAAGTGCTCGAAAGAAGTAACAAATATCGAAGAAAAATAGTTTGTCTCTATAGTTCAACCATATGTCATCTAGATATAGGAATAAAGAATATTTACTCAAAGGACATTCTTGTAGATTTCATTTCTCAAACGATTGCAAAAAATATATTCCACACCTACACAAAATTATACATTTTGGCTTGTGCAACATAAAAGAAATGTCGGCAAATAAATGTGCAAGGTTTTGCTTTACTTGATGAATTTGTAGGGCCCTGGGCTAATACTACCTAGTTACTCAACTAATTGTCATTTTGTCAAAAAATTGGACAATGAAATATTTTAACACAGTTCTAACAAAAAAAAAAGTAACTTTGTCACGTTGACTACGAGAACTGGAGTACGAAAAAAAAGCAAAATTGCGTCTCACCATAAACAGCGGGAAGTGCCCCATAATAGAGGCACATGAGATAAAATACACTGTTTTGTTCGATAGACGAGTACAGTCTATTTCAATTTGTTAGAATTGTGACCTTGAAGAAACCTGCACGAAGATAGAAAGAATACACACTAGGCGTGAGCAAGACAGAAATAGTTGGAACAAGCTTGAACGAGCAGAGCTCTTGATGGGCGGTCTTAGGAGATCGGCTAGAACTGTACAGTACTAGACGAAAATGTTTAGCAATTTCTTAAAACAAAAATGTATATAAATTAACAATAGAAAACAAAGCAAAAGTTTTATAGGTGTGTAGAACGTTAAGTTAATTC
>NW_020439030.1:607252-609496 GCF_000699045.2 Agrilus planipennis
AATATATTTTTTCTTCACAATATCGTCTATTATTTTCAATGAAGACTGGGGGCCTTTTGCATCCCCGAGCAGCCCAAAAAAAACTTAAGTAGATACGTCTCTGACTTATATATATTAGTCTAACCTGTATATAATAACAGAAGTATTAGAATTATAAACTGAAATTTAATACATCGTGGGTAATCTGATAAAACAAACAACAAACTGGGTTTATTAATAGATAATAACGCATTAATAATAAATTTCCCAGAGTAAAGAGTTTTGTAACTTAAAACTGCATGCTATTGTTTGGATCGTTAAAATTTTAGAGGCTCTAAATGAACCGAACATGTAGAAAATTTATGAAAATAATTTGTAAAAGTACACCGAAATTCTTTTCTTCCATAATAGGTAGCAGTGATCCTGCCCCAAGTAACAACTGGCTACAGACAAAGAAAATTAATTTACCCTTTTCGATTCCAAAAAGAAAAGATATGACCTTAATTACCCTCATAATAGAGCTTATTTTACCTTATTTCTTTGAGTAATCAAGAGATTCGGTTTAAGGGTTTAGCAACCTTGTTTCGCTAAACTTGGTCAAACTGACGATAATAAACACTCATGTTAACAGAAACATTTGTGAGAATTATGTAATTTTGTAATAATATACATCCGTACGACTCGCATATTAGACGCGCACGTGTGAACTCTTTTTTAATGAAGGAAGCAACCTACCAAACGACTTTTTGGTAGCGTATTTTGTTAAAAATAAATTATTCTACTAGACAGTCATCTTAAATCCTAACATCTGAAAGAAGCTAAGGCTTTCACAGCCAGTGTTATCTGAATAATTCACTTGATAACCGTTTTTGTTACATACTAGTCATAAATTTTTATTTAGGCCATTGGTACAAAGTTGGTACATCTAATTATGTATTTTAAATTGTAAGATAACACCTCCTACCTACTGGATTAGTAGGTCAATTAGTGACCGTCTAACAGCGAAATTAATAACAATCATGAGAAGTTATATCGAAGAATCGAGGAGTGGAGATTGAAGGATAATCGAAAAGAGAGTAAAATAGGGTGGTGAGGCGGTNTATCACGTTGAGGTTGGCTACGCCGGGATTCGTTTTCAGCAAGTAGATATCCACATAAGTGGACCTTGTTGGAGCATACGTAATCCTAAAATGTAACATCGTGCTACAGATTGCGTTTACTGCGCCATTTGTAGTATTTTCGATATTATGTTTATTTTAATAAATTACCTATATTTCATAAAAAAAACGCCTTCAATATGACATAGTAGAGGCGCTATTTCTAAATATTTATATGAAAAGCAACTCTTCATGACGACACCAATGGAGTCATTTATCCAACGCGACGTTTCTCCACCAGCTGTGGTTGACCTCAGTACTACAACCGCAGCGATAGACATTACGACTTTGTTACGTTCTCTCTGAATGCCAAAGAATTTGTAATGAGTGTTCATAAATCAGGCAGAAATTAATTAAATTCCATAACGATAATTTCATTGAAACCAATATCTCGTGATAAATAAGAGATGATGTATCTTTTATTGTACAAAAGAGATTGGTATTGGTTTTTCTAGTGGAGCATCTACGAGAATCCAACTTGAGACAGAACTGATAAGATACAACAAGAAATGATCAGCGGGTATTAGTGCAAGATCGAAGACAGCAAGAATAATGGGGTCCAAACTGCACAGAAGACGATACAGGAATAATAACACGTAATTTATCCTGAACGAAATAAACTTTGGATTTAAAGGAAATTGTAGATTCGCTTGGTACTTGGTGAAACATTTTTATAAAATTAAAGTGAAGGAATTAAAACACTTGGCAAGTTTCACAATGTTTACTAAATTAGTTAATTTTTGTGTACTCTTTGAAAATGGTTTAAACAACGAAACGATCGTCAGAGAAATAAATTGTGAAACTTGCCAAATGTTTTAATTCCTTTACTTTATTTCAAAATGCCTAGGTATCTTAAAAGAAAGACTGCATTACTTTATTTTCTTATTATACCTTATTTATTCTTAAGAAATTTGATAAATCCATCTATAAAATAATTGCATAGAATGGTGTATACGAGGGTGGATTGATAAGTTTCCGGCCTAACCAAGAGATGACGCCACTAGGCCTACCTTGAGGTGACATTCTATAGTACCATCCTTGGATAGCTTGTAGCTATAGTTTCAGCCCGATCTCCTTGCTAGTGTAGGTTTGACAGCACGCTGAACAA
>NW_020439030.1:610072-612138 GCF_000699045.2 Agrilus planipennis
TAGAGGAAAAATCCTTTTAAAGAAATCAAAGTAGAAGAACCAAAACTCACTCTGAAGATTTACAGAACGATTGGTTAAAATGGGAATAAAGTAAAATAGAAGAAGACACCCTCTGTTAGTGTGTGCCGTACCTAAGCAGTTAAACAGTTTAAAGAAAAAGAAACTTTTCCGGACGTTTCGAGAAGGTTCCCGAAAGGAAACAAAAGATAAGAGTATTTTAAATTGACAGTGATAGCAGTGAATAAATAGCGCAGTGAATAGTGATACATCAACAGTAGTGTAAATAAATAGAATAATTCATCACCTAAGTTTAGTAATAATAGTGTTTTAAGTTCCTTAATAATTAGTGTAAATAAATGGTTTTGTGGTTAGCAGTCTTAAAAGTTAATTTTGTTAAACTCACGAACATTACAATAATAATTATTCAGTTATAATGTGTAACCTATTTATCCTGTTGTATGAACCATTGCTTAAAATTTTGCATAATTTATTTTACTTTCTCGTCATATTGACGAACAATAAGAATGAGTTTCCATTTTAATACAACCAAAATTTCGTCAACTGTTTCAACCCCCCCCCCCTACGCCCCAAAAGAAAACTACTCCAGTTTAACCCTTAAATAANAACAAAACTGAATACAGCCGTGTTGTTCCTAACTGGAATTTAAAACACTTTGGTTCGTTTGTTTCATAAGTTTCCGGCATAATTTTCACTTCCTCTGAACTGAAACTGAAACTGAATCCATTTTTGGAAATATAACCCTCTCCATAAATAAATCACTGATTTTTCTTTGATTATCTATCCTTGTATTCTTGATCGCCTACTTTGTTTCATATCTTTATGATCGTGTAAAACTGGAGTGGTGCACTTACACAATATTACATAGATTTCTGACCGTTCGGTTGTTATCGGTGGTCGTTAAGGAGTTCAGGATATGGAAGTGTTTCCACTCTAATCTCTCTCCTTCCGTTTACGGCCCTAGGTGCCCGAGACTGAGCTTTATTACATGATAAATACTCCAAATTAAATATTAGGCGTGTTGGAAGGAAACAGTTCAAATTTGAAAGTGTCTCGAAACGGCCGCGCACTTTATTCAGACGATAACGTCTTTCATGTCTGCAGGAGAAGATTTAAACTCAACGTGCATGACCCATTAACAGATGATTAATTATTATTTACCCCCTATTTAGCAGGTAAGCACGTTTGGGCAATAAAAAGTTACACAATAAATCGTAACTAATTACCAAATAAAAATAGTGTTCGATATATGACTTGAAACTGATCTTTTTATGTCACAGTTTCTGCATTTCTTGTTTTCAGTTGTAGTGTAAGTGTACAAAAAACAAATGAATTCTCTAACTACCCCGTCGGAAATGTGACAATTCTGTCATCGGAAATTAACATGCATTTTGTATTTTATTTAAAATACTTTTCCAAACGTATTCTTCATTTGTAAAATTTAAAATAAATACTTGCCGTTAAAAGTATTGCTAGTATTATCCATCAAACTATATAAAATGATGACTGAAAGTTGCTCACATTGGCCATTGGAAGCTTAAAAAAGGGACAAAGAGACTGTAAGGAAAAGCACGTGATTGATGGCTCTTCCGGTGTACTGCTATACCACATTAAAATGAATCAATTCCTCTAACTGGTTTAAAGAATTTAATTCACTTAAAAAATACGGATATATACAAATAAATACAAATCTTAAACTACCGTGGAAACTTATGACGAATTAAAAAACTAACTAAATAGAAAGAGATAAGATTGACTGAATAATTTGAATGTTTAAGACAGTGACTTTTGTAGTAAATAATGAATAGCAAGATGAATGATGTTAATGTTGTGAAAGGCTTGTGATGACTGTTTTTGATTACTTAAACTTTTTTTTTAACTTTTGGGTGTTTCATTCCCACCAGCCAGTAATGCTGGTGGGCGGGCAGTTCCTCCGGACTACGCCGGAAGGTAGGGCGGAAGGCCCTCTTCAGCCTGCTTTCAGGAATCGTGGGAATGGGTGGGTGGTGGTTCGGGTGAGAAAGATGAGACGGACGAAATGAAGACAG
>NW_020439030.1:612225-616844 GCF_000699045.2 Agrilus planipennis
ATGATGTTGATGTTGTGAAAAGCTTGTGAAGACTCTTCTTTGGTTACTGAAAATACGAATATAAATACAATTGAGGTACATAGATCGGACTATTTACTAATAATACAATGTACATGTACATTGAACCTAAATGAACTGGTCTATGTACAAATGTTGCCGGCAAGTCATACCTAGAAATTTGGAAATACCAGATGAAAGGTACAAACTGGCAGGGTTGTAAAATGACTCTAGTGACCGAGCATGACTATGAATAACTTAAAAATAATATTGACAAAATAAAATGCAAATAGAAATAAATGGACTAAAATTATAAAAGTTTTATCATTGTTTCAATAACTATTCGTTTTTTGGAGACAATGTCTTCTAATTTTTTAACTGAAGAGAGCCCAAAAACATCTAAACTAATTACTTGGAAATAGATAATCTAAAATATTGGATAGATATTATTTTCCGGGTTCAATGTTATGGTCCATGGAAATTTTAAAGTTCCAAATTGATTTAAGCATCTGACAAATCACAACTTATCGTACCTACAGCAAGGAACTACGAAATTCTATGAATTACGACAAAACAGCCCGCAAAACAATATCGCATTGATAAACGCCAGCTGTGTAAAATTGAAAACTACAAGATATTGTAGTGTGCTAATAAATGCGTATAATCCAAAATACTTAGAAAATGATTCGAAAAAGTTCACTTATCTGATAAACCCAAAGCTAAAGAAACTATGGATTCCATTTCTTCTTCTTATTACAATGTGTAAAAGATCGGAAACAAAACGGAGTTGTAAATATTTTGATATGAAATGATTGATGTTGATTTTACATCAATAAAATTATTTGCAACTTTATTTTGGCATCAGTGTCTTTTTTCTTATCAAAACGATGACAAAGGCAAATAAGGAAGCATATAGAATAATTATTTGCTGCTGAACTTCAAACAGAATAATATGAATCATACTCATTCTTGGCAGCTAGTGATATAGTGCAAACACCACTATTAATCTAGAAAAACTCCGGTATTTAAGAAAATGATCAACTGCCTGCAAGGTTTTCTTAAAAAATATTATACGTACAAAAACATCAAGGGGAAATTATGGAATTAATCTTTTTATGTCACAGTATCTACATTTTTCTTTTAATTGTACTGTAAGTGTAGAAAAAACAAATGAATTCTCTAACTACCTTGTTGGAAATGTGACAATTACTGGTAATTAATTGGTCAAGTTCTGTCAGCAGCAATTAACGCTTCCTTGTAATTGGTTAATTAACTTCATCTTAGCTTTCCGTCAGTCCGAAGAACTAAAAAGAAAAGTAAATCTTATAATCTACAAATCGGCATCTTCCTCCCGAAGAAATTTCAAAATTTAATGGACATTATACTTATACGCTTCTTAGAATTGAGTTTCAAATTTCTGAGTAATTCAAGAATTAATGCATCTAATAATGAGTTCTTGCTTCTCCCTATAACATCAATCTAATTTTTTGACGTATTTTTCAGCCACCAGAATTGTGCGTGCTTCGAAATCTCTATTGATTATGTATTACCGGAAGATATTGAATTCTTTATATCATCAAAAACAAGTTAAATAAGTTATGCATACAAATTGACCAACACTTCGTTTACGAATTCCGATAAATTCTGACGCGCGTCGAAGAAATGAAAGCACGGAACAATTGGATGATAAAATCAAACAAAAAAATGAAAATGAGCAAGATCGCAGCTGTAGAGAAAAGGGAAGGAAACCAATTTCCATTCAAACATGAAAAACAGTAATAAAGAAAAAAGGCATCGTTTGTTCAGAAAACCTTTAGGTATGTCAATTTTCTTCCAAAAACAGGCGCGACATACAATAAATCAAGACCAAGCTATAAATGCAATCTGTCACAACATTTATACCTTTCCGTTTTACCTCCGTCCATGATTTTGTTTGGTAAATTTGAATAAACTAACACGTGACAGTTGGTATCATTTACATAAAATTTGAATTTAGGTTAGGGCTACGGCCAATCCACACAACGCATTCTTGTAACAAAAAAGTCATGGCGAATCGTATGAACAGTTTCGCAGTACTGCCAACTTTTTTTTTGACGTATATACATAAAAACAACACAAACAAAATGACAATTTAGTATTTCCTTTTTATTTCTTACGGAAATAACATTTTATTAATCTATTGTTACCTGTCCCTTCAAAAATTATAATTGATTAAACTAACTGTTTTAAAATATATAACTGCATTTATAGAAAAAAGTGAGATGTAGAAAATAAAAACACAAACACAAGTTACAAAGATGTTTATTGTACCACAATGTACATTTCGCCACACAGTGGCTTCTTCAGGTGGAAGAAGTAATCTTTTGCAACAATAAGCTTTTTATTACTTATGATAAAACCACTGAGAGGCTTAATCATTATTTCTTCCACCTGAAGAAGCCCCTGTGTGGGCGAAATGTACATTGTGGTACAATAAAAATCTTTGTAACTTGTGTTTGTGTTTTTATTTTCTACATTAAAATGGAGTTACAATATCTAAAAGCTTCATCGATTCAAAAAAAATCGGTTGTCTGTAAATTCGGTTTACTGACGATAGTTGAACGTGACAACGTCATAAGAAAATACTGATGGAATGGTTTCGTTTTTCAAAAGAAAATTTTAATTTTATTTGTTTGATAGATATTTTGTATGGATATAGAGAAGGAGGTAAATGGAAATGTATTATTGTATAGCAGCTGTCCACGCGGACGCATCGCTCACTCAAGTAGGAGAGAGACAGATGTCGAACGCTGCCGAACGCGGAGGCCGATTGTGCCTCTTTGTCGCTCGTTCCGCGCTCTCGCTTGCACTTCAAGCCTTAAATGGAACGCCTCAGAGCGAGGTAACGCCGCATGAGTCATGTTTTTTCGTGCGTGCAGCCGGCTCCATCGAATTATAAGACGTTGTCACGTCAAAAATGAAACTATTACTGCTACGCGAAACAAACAGATCAATGTATAACAGTTACCGTTTGAGGTAAAACCATATGCGGCCATCATTTCTACAAAATAAACAACGAATTCGTATATTTAGATATTAAAATTTAATAAGAACCTTTTGTACATCTTACAACTTACTTACCAACAAATCCTTTTCGAATTGTTAAATAAACTATGACAATTCTCCTTTAATGAGTACGGTTGTACATATCAATAGTAAACTTTTGCTAATATAAAATGGCAAGTCGTCTACTATAATATTTACCTAGTTACTTCTGCTAATTTCTTATTTAATAAAATTATCCAATTTTCCGTTGTCTCCTCAAATCACAAAAAGAAAAAGTATTACCTAGGTCTAGCAAATCTCTGTGTTATCCAATTAGGACTACCACTAATTATAAGTACTGTCCCTCCTTTAATAAATCATCGGAAAGCCTACGAATTTCTTCTACATTTTACAAGAAAATTAGTAAGGCGCCGGAAAATTTCTGTAATTTGTTAGATTCTATTAAATAAACCAAGACTGTTGGTATGTAAGGAATGTGAAATAGAGCAAGTTGATTTTCGAAATCTAAGAAGGCAGGGTCGAGTGGCTTTTAACGAGAAGAAATCTTCTGTGGAAATTCAATTTGTAGGTAAGTACCTACTTCGAAAACTTCTCTCCAAGAAGTAAGTACCAAATAACTTCATCGATTTGCAGTGGGGGCTTCTAAACTATCGGATTATTTAGGTCACGTTGGTGATAGATGGTCGTCGGTGTTAACCAAACTTCAAATTCAAAGTAATAAATAATAAGAGATACAACTGACCGTCAGTAAAACTTTTATGAGGAAATATTAACCATTTTACTTTTTGTCCTTTTGATAAAACTTTTAAGGATGTATGATAGAACAGAATATTTTTTTGCGATCATAGATGGTTTAACTTTATACATTTAAACAATTACTTTTGTAAATTGGAAAATACNTCTCATTTTTTAAATTCTAGACTAATAGTGGTGTTATATCACCAGCTGCGAAGATTGAGTATGACTCATATTTTTCTATTTGAAGTGATTGAGATACAGTTTTTCCATATTTATGTTACAGTTTATTCAGTTCAGCAACAAATAATTCTTCTATATGACTCCCTATTTACCTTTGTCAACCGTTATAATTGGAAAAAGGACATTGATGCCAAAATAGTTTGTTTAGCGTGAACGATCAGAGCCATATAATTTTATTAATGTAAAATCACCATCAATCATTTTATATCAAAATTTTTACAACTCCATTTTGTTTATGATCTTTTACACTTTGTAATAAGAGAAAGAAATGGAATCCATAGTTTCTTTAGCTTTGGGTTCATCTAATAAGTGATGTTTTTTGAATCGTTTTCTAAGAATTTTGGATTATATACATTTATTAGCATACCACAATATCTTGTAGTTTGTAGTTTTACACGGCTAGCGTATATCAATTCGATGTTTTTTTGCGAGCTGTTTTGTCGTAATTCATAGAATTTCGTAGCTCCTTGCTAAAGGTACGATAAGTGGTGCTTTGGCAGGTGCTGATATCAATTTGGAACTTCAAAATTCCATGGACCATGACATTAAACCCGGAAAACAATATCTATCCAATATTTTAGATTATCCATTTCCAAGGA
>NW_020439030.1:618070-619495 GCF_000699045.2 Agrilus planipennis
TGAGCAACTTTCATTCATCATTTTATATAATATTTAATCGGTGATATTAGCAAAACTTTTAACGGCAAAAATTTACCTATTTTGCATTTTACAAATAGAAAATACGATTGGAAAAGTATTTTAAATAAAATACAAAATGCTTTTCTCAAAAAATTATTTAAATGCAAGATACAAATAGGAATTTTTTATTTTGTATTTGCATTTTAAATGGAAGTATTTCGAATAAATCACATCTCTGAACATCAAGTACAAAAGAAAAAATTAGAAGCGTTCGAGATTTGGAGCACGACGATAGGGAATCTTCTAGGACAAGAGGGCCAGTAAGAAACATGTTAGAAACAGAAACAGGAGTAAAGAGAGGCTAATAAAGACCTATATTAAATTTTATTATCGGCAAATATTACTACCTATAGTTAAAGATGTGAGATGTTGTAGTTCACGGAAAATGCGAATATTGGTTCAGGATTGGGAGATTGGCGTCTCCAAACAATCTTCAGACTGACAACCCTGTGATGATGATTAAATAAACGCCCCATTCGGTCTCACAAACACAAAAAGGACAACGACTTATTTCATTTAAAGCACGTACAACGTCCGTATGGATTAGACTAATCGTTAGAAAAAAAGCAGAACAGGTATTAGACTCTTAACACTACACGGTTTAGGTATGTGATGCATAAAATATAATTCGCTTCACAAGGAGAAATTGTAGAAAAAGCTGAAGCAAGAAAAGAGTGAAATTTCAATCAAATTTTTTGTCTGGTCATTCTATTTCATACAATTTTTATTGTTTACCAAGGAAAGAAAATGCTTATTTCTGTGACTACGAAAATGGAGAGAAACTCCGACTTAGAAGATGTATTATTAATCCATAAAGTGAGATGTATATATCACAATAAACCAGTCGTTGCCAAATGGTATTCCGCGGAAGGGTTACGGGGAATCCGCGAGATACAACGTTTCTTATCCTACTAAAAATATAGAAAATTCTGCGAAATGTAATCATTCCGTTATTAAAAGTAACAACTGCTAATTTTTTTGACCGAACCAGTAATGATCCTAACAGTTCATTTTATATTAATAGAAAGGAGAACTGCAACTTTTGTGAAAGAAAGATCCCTAGATCCCAGTTGAGAGGATAGGACAAATGGTCTCACATTAAGATACAATAAATTGGATACAATTGTTCATTGGTCCATTCCTGTTATCCTGGGTTGTTTTGTTTGTTTATTTATTACCATTTTTATATGCGTATAGACTAGTCTAATCACACAAAGCATTCTAATTCATTTATTTATTTATTTAGATATTTATTGCAATTTTTAAATGTTAGTAAATAACTCAAAGTTTTTAAAAGGCATGTGAAGATATCAGTGATTTATTTGAAATACTTGCATTTAAAATGCAAATACAAAATAAAAAATA
>NW_020439030.1:620611-623920 GCF_000699045.2 Agrilus planipennis
TCAAGGAATTGGAATGCCCTGTGCTCCTAGTGAGTGGCGTTTATTTATTAACAGCTCGGCAAATAGCCTGAAAGCAGTTTATTACATAACGGAAATGAATTTCCATCTTTTCCAGTCGCTCATTCTGTAAATGTGAAAGAAAACTATGAAAGTGTCAAACATTTACTTGAAACTTTGAAGTATCAAGAGTATAAGTGGCAGTATAATGGGACAACATTGAGCAGCAAACATCCAATAAACTTAGAATCATGGATTCGGGTGTTACGGACTCTATCCTAAATCTACTTTCATATTTCTAGAATTTCTAGAACTGCTGCTCATGAATCAATAAGAAAAATAGAATACATTAAAAGAAAAATGTATATAACAATGTTTACGTAAGCATGGGAACGGGGGTAAGAGTTTTGTTTACTTTTGCTGGCAAGGGGGGTGGGGAGGGGGTAAATAATTATAGTTGAGCAGCCCCTAAGTAAAAATGTGCACATTCAAAATTCAGGTGTCTTCATAAATCAATTTACTTTTTGTCGAAAATGAGTTCCATCAAAAAAAGGTGGCTTAGAAGGGGTTCCGTATCAAAAAAAAATGATAACACAGTTTACTGTTTTACTTTAAACATGAGATAAAGATTCCTTTTAATCAGTTACTCATTAACTCCTCGTCCTTTTAAGACGTCATTTTCGATAGTATTCGGTCGGAAATTAAGGAGGTAACAAAGGAATTTGTTACTCTTATCTAGAAAAAGGTTGGATTTGGGATGACAAAATGTGATTTGGCGTACGATCAGGGACAGACACCCTGATAGTTGAGCAATTCTGGCAAAATGTTCTATCCAATTAAGACATTAACCCTCTCCCGAGACAGTTGAACTGCGCGTTTTTCTCCGGCTTTTCTCGACGCCCGCTTGATGTTAAAAATAAGGCGCTGAAAAAGCTCGCGATATCAACACCGTAACATAAACGTTTTCGGTCCGGTTTTCCCGCATAAAATCAGATAAACGTCCCTGGTTTAATCAAGGATGGAGTCGTTCTGTTCGCCTACCACGATACATAAACTCGAGTGCGATAACAAATATCAACAGCAGCAGAACGGGTACCGAAAGCCATTTGCGCTTAGCGTCGTCATCATCGAAAACACTCTGAGAGAAAGGAGACATAGACAACTGACGATTTATTCGATTGCCTTCTTTTTCCACTCGCCACGGAATTGAAGGAGGAGGTTGCTGTATTTTACGACAGAACCTCTCGAAAAGTTTGCCGTTTAACTCGGGAAATCTTTTCGATTTGATTATGTCTATTATTACAAACACGCGCAACATCTTCATCTTACGATTCCTAATAGCTACGTGTATAAAATGATACGTTTTAAGGTTAAATACAAACGTAGGTCCATCAAGACCAGTTAGGTTTTGGTTTTTCAAAATTTTTATTAGGTACTAGCTGTAACACCACCAACTAAAATAAATTTGAAGGAAAGACATTACACAAATATTCAATTCATTTTGAGTCATTTTATTGATTTTGTTCATTTCGAAAACATTGTGACATTGCAGCAAAATATTATTTGAAAAAATGCAGACATTAAAAGAAACTAAATTTTGATTGAAACGAATTGATGAACAAGAAGTTTCAGGAGTTCAAAAAAGTTACTTTTGCATAAAAAATGACCAATTGGACAAGACACGGCTGCAAAATTTGGTTTGATGACGCTTTTAAAATTTAATAGTGAAACAGAGTAATCCTAAACACCAAAAATCAGCTGAAAAATATTTTTTTTAACATTCTTAGGAGATTGGATTTATAATATTTGGCGTCAATTTTCTATCTTGTTTCACTGCTAATTTTTAGTAGCTTCAAAATCAAATTTTGCAAATGTGTTTCATATAATTAATGTTTAGTTATATACTCCAAAATTATAGAAAAGCCACCCACAAACAATTGCTACGTATGTACCAAGCCCATTTTATCTACATATAGTTTGGACGCCTTTATGGAAGGTATCACGAACACGAACCTATCCGGTGGAAATTCAATTTGTAGGTAAGTACCTACTTCGAAAACTTCTCTCCAAGAAGTAAGTACCAAATAACTTCATCGATTTGCAGTGGGGGCTCCTAAACTATCGGATTATTTAGGTCACGTTGGTGATAGATGGTCGTCGGTGTTAACCAAACTTTAAATTCAAAGTAATAAATAATAAGAGATACAACTGACCGTCAGTAAAACTTTTATGAGGAAATATTAACCATTTTACTTTTTGTCCTTTTGATAAAACTTTTAAGGATGTATGATAGAACAGAATATTTTTTTGCGATCATAGATGGTTTAACTTTATACATTTAAACAATTACTTTTGTAAATTGGAAAATACATATTACATCACTCTACAAAAAAAAATTTTGTCTGTCCTAAAATTTATTTTATGATTTTTCTATGCATTATGTTCCAAAATAAAGGAAAAATACCCATATTCTATATAATGTTTGCTTTTGTGTTAGTTACTGTAATCATCTATGAAAAAAGCACTAAATAGTTCTGGTATATTTAAAAATACCTCGAAAAAGTAAAGAGGTACTATTGCAAGAGGTTTGTTTCAAGGAGCTGGAATGCCCTGGCGTTTATTTATTAACAGCTCGACGAACAGCCTGAAAGCAGTTTATTGCATAACGGAAATAAATTTCCATCTTTTCCAGTCGCTCATTCTGTAAATTTGAAAGAAAACTATGAAAGTGTCAAAAATTTACTCGAAACTTTGAAGTATCAAGAGTATAAGTGGCAGTATAATGGGACTCTACAGGGTGGATAAAAGAAAATATCCGTGTTATCTCTATTTGTGGGACAGTAGAGTGGATGCCCAACATTATATTAAAAAATCATGGCCACTAAAAACTGAATTTCGTGTTGGGAAACAAAACGTAAAATGTCAACCAATTGCTGAACCTAAATATGGACTTATGAAACAATTCGTAAAATCTTTAGATGAATGATCTGAAGCTTTTCAACAAAAAAAGTTGGAATAGTTTTAAAGGAGTGGTTTCTGGATTTTTAGGGAATAACAAAGTTGAAAATTACCGAGAGCTACATGATAACTTGATAGAAGACTTTAAAACTATGGGTTGCAGAATGTCTCTAAAAGTATAGGGTTGTTCGGAAAGTCATTTCGTTTTTTCCCGACAGAGGATTTAATTATATTCTTTTGCACCCAACTTCACATTTAAGCCGTATAATTTTTATATGCTTTGAGAGCTCGTATAGCAAGGCTTGTGTGTGAAAAATTCCAATTAATTCTACGCAGTAGTTTTTGGTTGGTGCC
>NW_020439030.1:625160-633954 GCF_000699045.2 Agrilus planipennis
TTTTTATATAAAAATATATTTGTTTCAATTTATCGATAAATAAAAATTTAAACCATAGATTTTCTAAAATATTAATTAACTCTGCCCTGGATTCAAAAGCAAACTTTTTCAGGCCATATATTTTTGTTTTCGTCCAACTATCGATAAATCTATCCAAATTGCATACCCTCTTTTCAAAGACAAAATTCGTGTTGACCTGTGTTATCAATAAAACTTTGCAAAAAGACCTTTTGATGGAAAAACATGAAACAATTCCTTGTTTTAAAATTAAAATACTTTTTAACGAACTCTGACTTTTCCCGAACGTAACAGGTCAATTGAAAAGTCCCCGGCCTAAAATAGTAAAACACATTTTTTTTTGCAAAATTCGTTTTTTTTTTATTCAACATAATTCCCTTCAAGGGTGATACACTGATTATAGCGATCCTCCAACTTTTCGATACCATTTTTGTAGTACGATTTGTCCTTTGCTTCAAAATAGGCCTCAGTTTCGGCGATCACCTCTTCATTCGACGAAAATTTTTTCCCAACGAGCATTCTTTTGAGATCTGAGAACAGGAAGTAGTCGCTGGGGGCCAGATCTGGAGAATACGGTGGATGCGGAAGCAATTCGAAGCCCAATTCATGAATTTTTGCCATCGTTTTCACTGACTTGTGAGACGGTGCATTGTCTTGGTGAAGCAGGACTTTCTTTTTCTGCAAATGCGGTCGTTTCTCGGCGATTTCGTCCTTCAAACGGTCCAATAACGCTATGTAATAGTCGCTGTTGATGGTCCTTCCTTTTTCAAGGTAGTCAATGAAAATTATTCCACGCGCATCCCAAAATACAGACGCCATAACCTTGCCAGCCGACTGTTGCGTTTTTGCACGCTTTGGAGCGGGTTCATCGTGTGCAGTCCACTCCGATGACTGTCGATTGGACTTCGGAGTGAAATGATGGAGCCATGTTTCATCCATTGTCACATATCGACGCAAAAACTCGGGTTTATTACGCGTGATCATCTTCAAACACTGCTCTGAATCATCAACTCGTCGTTGTTTTTGGTCAAAAGTGAGCTCGCGCGGCACCCACTTTGCACAGAGCTTTCTCATACCCAAATATTCGTGAATGATGTGATGTATACGTTCCGTTGATATCTGTAGAGTGTCTGCTATTTCATTCAATTTCAATTTACGGTCATTCAAAATCATTTTGTGGATTTTTTTAATGTTTTCGTCCGTAACAGCCTCTTTTGGGCGTCCACTGCGTTCACCGTCTTCGGTGCTCATTTCACCACGTCTAAACTTAGCATACCAATCCTTGATGGTTGATTTTCCTGGGGCAGTGTCCGGAAATTCGTTATCAAGCCAAGTTTTTGCTTCAACTGTATTTTTTCCCTTCAAAAAGCAATATTTTATCAACACGCGAAATTCCTTTTTATCCATTTTTTTCACAATAACAAAAGTTGCTTCACTAAAAATGCTATAATTCACAAACTAATGATCCGACAGCCGTCAAATTTATAGACGCGTCTTTTGAAGGATCGGACTAACTGAAAATCATATGGATTTAGTTCTGGTGCCACTATCTAGGTGTCAGGCCGGGGACTTTTCAATTGACCTATTATAACGTCGGTTTAAGTATTTGACCTTTGTACTTTGTATGGGGTCCCACAGGTACCTAGTTTAAAATGACTGGAATAGATGAATTTTTGTTGTCGTTTGTCGCTGTAAATCACTGCCACTGACAGCTACTACAGAAAATGGAATCGACATTTCTGACTTCGTTAGTTTCCAGATAACACGTTTCCCGCAGGACAAGCAAAAATGTTTCTTAAAATGATCGAGTAAACTGTGCACAGCTGAGAAAACTAATGGGAAAATATTATTTTTCCAACCACGTAAAATGTAACGAGTTTGAAACAATTTTTCTTACAGTTCTTTTCATCAAAAAATAAACATTAAAACCAAATACCACAACCAAAGAATATTCGCTTCACAAGGAGAAATTGTAGAAAAAGCTGAAGCAAGAAAAGAGTGAAATTTCAATCAAATTTTTTGTGTGGTCATTCTATTTCATACAATTTTTATTATTTACCAGGGAAAGAAAATGCTTATTTCTGTGACTGCGAAAATGGAGAGAAACTCCGACTTAAGAAGATGCATTATTAATCCATAAAGTAAGATGTTTATATCACAATAAACCAGTCGTTGCCAAATGGTATTCCGTTGAAGGGTCACGGGGGTCCCGCGAGATGTATCGTTTCTCATCCTAGTAAAAATATAGAAAATTCTGCGAAATGTAATCATTCCGTTATTAACAGTAACAACTGCTTATTTTTTATGACCGAACCAGTAATGATCCCAACAGTTCATTTTATAGGAGAACCGCAACTTTTGTGAAAGAAAGATCCCTAGATCCCAGTTGAGAGGATAGGACAAATGGTCTCACATTAAGATACAATAAATTGGATACAATTGTTCATTGGTCCATTCCTGTTATCCTGGGTTGTTTTGTTTGTTTATTTATTACCATTTTTATATGCGTATAGACTAGTCTAATCACACAAAGCATTCTAATTCATTTATTTATTTANTTTTTATTGAAGGCGACTCGACCCTGCGCTATCCTCTGCTTTATATCCTTATTACTCATTCCGTCCTAACTTATTTGACTTTCTAGATACCTAAAATTGGTCACTTCTTCTAATCTTTTGTCTCCTATATTTATATTCGCTTTTTCCCTACTTTTTCTTCCCTTGGATACCAGTACTTTTGTTGTACATTTATTTATTCTTATGCGGTACTGTTTTGTCAATATCGCTTCAATTTTTTAACGCTATCTCTATCTCCTCCTTTCTAGATGCTAATACTGCTATATCATACGCAAATCTAACCACACTAATCTTTTGCCCCTGTGTATCTATCCCTATAGTTGTACTATCTTTAATGATGTTGATGGCGTCTTCGATGTATAGATTAAAATGTAGCAGTGACAGTGTGCATCCCTGTCTGACTCCCTTCCTAATATTTACTTCTCTACGTTGCAACCCTAGCTCTATAACTGCCTGTTGCTGTTTATACAAACTAAGTATCACTCTTCTACCCTTGTAATTCATCCCTATATTTTTAAGTATATTTAACATCTTGTCCCATTTAACATTGTCAAAAGCTTTTCTAAATCTACAAATCCTATTTACGCACTCCTTCTTTCTTCTATCGTTTTTTCTATTGTTACCCGTAAAGCTAAAGTGGTCTTCCGCGTTCCTCTATTTCTCCTAAACCCAAATTGATCTTCCCCTAATAGTTCTTCCGCCCATTTTTCCATCCTCTTGTGTACAATTCTAGTTAAAAATTCTAGTCTAAATTCTTTGACGGGTGGGAAGTTATAAGCTAATTATTCTAAATGTTTCGATATATACATATACATTAAATACATTAACGAAATTTTATCAAGATACGTTCAATAGTTTTCATTTGATTTTCAAACAGACAGACTCCAAAAATTTTCTACAAAAGATTTCTTTCTCAATAACAATAAAAATCCATTAGCAAAGAGCAGATGTTTTCGCTTTCGTTTTCAATTGCATCACCTGTTTATAAATTATGTAAGGCATATAAGGGTATCGGTGTCCATTTATTGTAGCATCCCTTAAACCTTCTATATTGGTTTCCTGTCAAGAAAGATTTTTCCAAAGATTAATTACACGTCGCAAACAACCGTCACTTTCTGTATTTTTCTCGATTCTTCTAATATTAATTTTGAGCTGTTTTGGCAAAGCAAAATGATAGATATCATCAACACCGTCATAATAAAAGCTTGATTAGCAAAATTAAATTTTAATGACTAAGTACATACAAAAAAACCCGGTTTATGACGATAACATTATGCAAAAAGTTAATATAAGCGTAGCTGAAAATATTAAACAATAAATGCGAATGACGTGTTAAACCATTAATCATTTATTTAAACAATTCAGTTTTTATGATAGTCGAAATTAAGCTTTTTAATAAATAACACTAAATATTTTAGCGAGTTATGAGGAGGTTGATTAAGAACTAATTTTAATTGTAACTAATTTTAATTGTTTAGAAACATATAAATTTACTAGTAGTCGTGTTTGTTAGGCACTCGTCTTTTTACAATTACAGTTTAAATGTTTGTTTAGTTATTTATATTATTAACAAATGCCTACTTTAAAAAAAATGAAACTGTAAATTTAAAAGTCGAATGAAGTTTATATTTTGAAAAATATAGTAAAAAATATAATCAAAAGTATGTTACGAAATTTTTGTAGGGGTATTACAAAATTTTGAATTCTGCGCCAAGTTATCGATTATCCTAAATTATTTGGAGTCTCGACTAACAAGAGTCTGCGTACCGACGAGCGTTGCTGCACTGTGTGCCCTCTAAACATCGGGTCTCGGAAGTAGCGCAGTGTGTAATACTGTATTGTGTACGATTGTGTACGTGAGTAAACTAAACCGGGAGACTGTTTTTATTTTTGCTTATGAGTAGGTTATTGTCAGTTGCCAATAAAGACAATTCACATTAAACGAATCAGGTAAATCACATTCACGACTTTTTAGCTTAGTCATAAATTATTACCAGCCTTATATTCATAAAAAGAAAACAAAATCAATACTAGAAGCCCTCCATAACCTCAAAGTGCAAGCATTGCTAATTGTATTTTATTTTTATTTTCAGACTGCAACTGCCTCCGTAATGGATGATGATCCTATAATAGCAACCAACGACGATGCCAGTGAATGCAAAAGAAGTGCTGTTCAATTAGGTTATTGGCAAGATAATTACATCCACCTTTTAGTCAAACAAACTCAACGAAAGGCTCCAGAGATAAACAGAGGCTATTATGCACGAGTTAAGGGGGTGGAAATTCTAGTACACAAATTTTTAAAACGTGCGGGACCGAAAGCACAAATAGTCAATTTAGGCTGTGGTTTTGATACACTATTTTGGAGGTTAAAAGATGATGGTGTTCAAGTAAATAAGTTTGTTGAAATCGATTTTCCCACTGTAACAGCGAAAAAGTGTTATTTAATTAAACGTAATAAGCAGTTACTGGAAAAAGTATATGAAAAAGATGGGGAAGTTAAGTTGAGTGCAACGGATTTACATGCAGGAACATATCACTTACTTGGGGCTGATTTAAGACATGTAAACGAACTTGAAGTGAAACTTCAACAAGCAGAGATTAATTTTATGTATCCCACATTATTTCTTTCTGAATGTGTACTCGTCTATATGGAATCAGATGGAGTTAACTGCCTTCTATCTTGGTTGTCGTCAAATTTTCAAAGTGCATTCTTCATTTGCTATGAAATGTGCAACATTAATGATACATTTGGTGATGTAATGTTGGGAAACTTAAAGGCTAGGGGTTGCGCCCTGTCAGGAGTTAATGCCTGTAGAAATCTTGAAGCTCAGCAGAGTCGGTTTATAAGTAATAATTGGGCTGGTTCAAAGGCATGGGATATGGTGAAAGTTTATTATGCCTTGCCAAGTGCAGAAAGACAGAGGATAGAGAAAATCGAATTCCTAGACGAACAAGAATTGCTTGTGCAACTTTTTCAGCACTACTGCATCTGCATCAGTTGGATAGGTTCGGAATTTTCAGATATAGACTTTAATGGTAGTTGAGAAGCATTGATGATAGAGAGCAGCAGATTGTTATTGGCTAAAATAGTGATATGATTTTTGTTTTTATGTTTGTGTTTTGTCTTAAACAGTTTGACGAATTTTATATGCTTTTTTTTAAGCAACGCAAAGTAAGCGCCGCGAATTGTTCTTTTAATAGACTATTTAATTAACGTATGATAGCTTATATAATATTGCCCTTTATACGTCCTATCTGGATATAAAATTGCCCCAGTCTATCTTGTAGCAATAACAAAATATTAATTGTTAAAAAAGCGCAAAAGCTTTTCAATTTATTTTTGCTGAAAGTACAACTCGAGCAATTTTACATACGGAAAAAGAATTTAAAGAACAATAATTAAGCTATCACACCTTAATTAAAAAGTCGTTTAAAACAAATTAAAATTTGGCGGTGCTGCTTGGCCTTACTCTTTTTTTATTAATATTGAATATTGTTAAATGTGATATGTATGTCGAACTGTTACAGTATAAATTTGATGTAGTATATAATTCTTTAAATTGCATTCATAATACAAAAAGAAAATGTACCTTCTTACAATATACAACGTACAATATTATATGAAATGAGCTACCTGACTCGGTACTTACTTGTATGTATTGTTATTATTTTTCTCGAAATTGTGATAAATCAAAGAGCTTTCTACTGCATATTAATTACCGTATTGTACTGAATGAAAAACAGATAATGTAATGTGTATTTTAACAAGATCGCCAACTAATATATGCCCGCTAATGATTAAATAAAAATTACATATATTTGATGGAAATTTTCCTTTCTTTTTTCCTTCTTAATAATACGAGTAAGTCTATTCGGAAACTGTTAGAAGAACAGGTAAGTACTGATAAATCTTTTATAATTAATTATTGAAACGTTTAAGTTTCCACTTAATTTTGTTTACATCCAATTCATCAAAAAAAAATACATTTTTAAACCGTTTATTTAGAGAAAAGCAAATCAAAATGTAATTTAGTAAATGTTTATTCAATTTAACTTATGCGCTTTTCGCATATATGTACATATAAGTTACGTGGTCTATTTAGTTTGATAGGTAGATACCTTAATAAGGCCCTAGTCTAACATTTGAAGTACTGTAGTTAGCAGCAAATGCCAATAGATAACGACACCGTCGCAATTCGGTATTAGTAACAAAATCTTAAACGAACTTCCTTTGAAGACCAAAACGGAAAAAAAGTAATAATCTTCATCTTGCCTTTGTCATTTGCAATAATTGCAATTGAAATTTAAATTGTACTCCTCAAAAGTCGAGAAATTGCAATTCTCTGTTGTAATAAACTAAATTAATCTATTTGTTTAACTTGGAATTAAAACACATGAAAAGTATAATGCATCGTTATCATGACCCTAATTGCACCGTGATTATCTCTAATCTAATCCAATCCAGTAATTATCAAATTATTTAAATCCGCGTAAAATTATCAGAGATTAAAAAATTACAATCAACTGTTTTACTCGTATGTACTTTTTTCACATTTTACATAAATCTACAACTCCACTAACTATTAATACGTAATAATATATTTGAATAACCTTCGGAAAATAAAACAAACAAAATTTCAAAACAGTTTTTTGTAATTTTCAGAAAATTGTTCTTTCTTTTTTACACACTATAGGTATGTAACACTTCCTAATTAATTTTATGGGCAATCTTACTCACATAAACTGGTAGAAGGATATAGTAAAAAAATGACCACCCTGTATATTTAGTTAACAGAGTGGGCAATATAAATCACCTTATGTCTTACCGATGATATATACGGTATATTAATCATGCTGATTTGTCTAATAAGTGCGGACTTCCGACATTCGTAAGTCGTCCGTACAATTCTGGTTTAGTTCTCATTACCGTCTGCTCTAAATTATCTAAATTAATCACAAGGTATCAAATTGTTTATCGACCTAATAAAAGGTAATAAAACCAGAACGAAATACCCACGAATAACAGTAATAATTACTACAGGTCTCATTAATTAAATAGAATGTAACTTGGAATAAAATACAGGTACCTATATAAGAAGTGGAAGAATGTTAAAAATGTCATGGATAATGAGGAGGTATTAGGAAGGAGTAATAGGAAAACAGAATGCGTTATGAATGTCGATGAGAAATAGACAAGACCGGTTGGTGGGACATCTTCTCAAACATGAAGAGTTAGTTAGAGATATATTAGAACAAGAAACAGGAGTTAAGAGGAGCTGATCAAGAGCTAGGCTAAATTTTGGACTAAATAAGTCAGATAACTCAGGATGGAAGGAGCAAGTAGACATATACAACGGAGATTTAACAAAGAAGTCATGCCTATGCTCTCGAAGAGTTAATTTAGAAATTCGAAAAAAATTGTTAAAGGTATATGTCTGGAGCACGTCTCTGTACGGGTGCGAAACGTGGACTATGAGCGCGGCGAGGAAAAAAGGTTAGCAGCTTCGTAATGTGGTCTTACAAGGGAATGATAAGGATACCGTAGATAGAGAAGGTTAGAAATGAAGAGGTATTAGAAAGAGTAGGAGAACAGAGGACTATATGGAAGTTGATAAGAAATACGAGAATTAGAGACATATTAGAAACAGGAGTTAATAGGAGTAGATGTACACCTAAATTAACCCAGGATAGGAAAGAATGGAGATGCGTGTCCATCCAGTCTTGGCACTGACGACCTTATGTTGACAATGATGAAAATAATAAAAAAGGATTTATAGAATTTGGTGAAAGCGCGAGGACAATTAAATAAATGTTTTATAAACTGATTAATAACTAGCTTGTGGCCAGCGACTTTAAACTACTTCGAATTGTTTATAATAAATACAGTTATTGAAACCAATAATAAACAATTCAAAAAAGTAGAGAGATAGAGAAAACTAGAAAGCTCCAAGTCATATCTGTAAAATTTCATAGAAATCAGTTCAGCCCATACAGACAGGCAGATTTTCTTTAAGCGTCGTTTGTATCTTAATAGCATTTAAATAGTCATATGAACTTAGAAAAAGGACTATATATGTATGTAGATGATATTCCCCGGATCGATAAATTACAATTTTGGTAATTTTTTATTACAAATTTTACATGATGTTAACCCATCAAATCAAAAGCTACAAATACGTAGCAGCGAAATCCATAAA
>NW_020439030.1:634737-652224 GCF_000699045.2 Agrilus planipennis
GCCTCCGCGTTCGGCAGCGTTCGACATCTGTCTCTCTCCTACTTGAGTGAGCGATGCGTCCGCGTGGACAGCTGCTATACAATAATACATTTCCATTTACCTCCTTCTCTATATCCATACAAAATATCTATCAAACAAATAAAATTAAAATTTTCTTTTGAAAAATGAAACCATTCCATCAGTATTTTCTTATGACGTTGTCACGTTCAACTATCGTCAGTAAACCGACTTTACAGACAACCGATTTTTTGTGGCATTATGTTGGAACTCTTGTCTCTTGCTTAATTTTTGACAGCTGCTTTGCTTGCACGTGTTTTGGTTCGTCTTCGTTTTCCTTCCTCCAAAAAATATATAAAATTTTGTGTGAAACACAAAATCAAGTGCGCGGACGCATTCCGTATGTTGACTGTAGCATATGGTGAAGCTACCTTGGACCGAAGCACGTTTATCGGTGGTACAAAATGTTCGCAGAAGGACGAGAAGACGCCGAACCCCCGAGCACGTCAACAGCAGACGAGAACATTGAAGAAGTGAAGAAAATAGTATTGGCCAATCGTCAAACGTCAAATCGTCTTTCGAAAAGTTGCTGGGGACCTAAACATATCGATTGGCTCCTGCCTTTCGATTTTTACCAATGATTTGGGCATGAGACGGGTCATCACGAAATTCGTACCAAAATTACTCAATTTCGACCAAACACAGCATAGCAGTAACATTGCAAGTTGTTGGTTGGACTCTGTTCGCAACGACTTAAATTTGCTCCAGAGTGGTGGACGAATCATGGGTTTATGGTTATGACGTGGAAACCAAAGCTCAATCATCCCAATGGAAGCTGCCGCAAGAGCCATGACCGAAAAAATCGCGCCAAGTTAGGTCGAGTGTGAAGGTTTTGCTTACAATTTTCTTTAATTGCAGGGACGTGCAGCATCATGAGTTCTTGCCACAGGGTAGAACGGTCAATAAGGAATATTACCTGCAAGTTATGAGCAATTTGCGCAAAGCAATCCGTCAGAAACGCCCGGATTTGCGGAAGAACAAAAATTGGCTTTTGCACCATGATAAGACTCCTGCTCACACATCATTGCTTGGCACAAGTGTATAGTATCTGGTGGGGATTACATTGAAGGGTCAAAATTGTAAATTTTTCACTTTCTTATTTATGTCTGAAACGAGAAATCTGCTAATCCGTATCTACCACAAGGAAGAGAAAGATACCCTTATCTTTCTCGGCTAGTCGCAGGTAACAAACATTGCTGGTACTTTATAAACTTTGTGCATCTTTCTCTCTATTTAAATAGTTTGTAGAGTGTGTCTCTCTTTTATTACTTGTCAATTACACTTTAGTTAAAATTCATGAACTAATCGATAGTACAGTAATAAAAGAGAGACAAACAAAGCTATTTTCTGCGACTAGATAATGGTATCTTTCTCTTCCTTCTGGTAGATACCTATATGGGTTAGATTTATTTTTCCAGTAATAAAAAAGATTTATGATGAGGATATCGTGGGTAGAAAAGGTTAGAAATGAAGAGGTGTTGGAAAGAAGTCAATAGGTTGGTAGGACACCTTCTCAGGCATGAAGGTCTAGTCAGAGACATATTAGAGGCAGAAACAGGAGTTAGGAGGGGTAGAGGTAGACCTAGATTAGATTACTGTTCGCAAATAGTTAAGGATGTGGGATGTTCTAGTTTTAGGAAAATGCGAAGTTTAGCTCAGAATAGGAAAGAGTGGAGGTACGTGTCCAACCAGTCTTAGGACTGACGACCTTATGATGATGATGACGATAAAAAAGATTTAGATAATAATCTTATAGTTAATAATTACTTCAATATATACAACAAATTTAAAAAAATAATAAAGTAATAGATTTGTATTCTGAAACTGAAGCCACTATATTATAATCATATGATGTACCGATTTATTCAAGATGCTTTTGATAGTCAAGCCCCAAGAAATCTCAAAGTAATTTCGACACTATAAAAATATCTAAAATAGATGATAAAAGGCGTTTTAGATTTCCCTTCTGAACCAAATGGAAAACAGCGTGCGGTTGTACTTCACTTGACAGACCGTTGAACAACTAAGTTTCAACTTAAAAGCAAAACAAAGTTCCTTTAAATATTCAATAAACCGAGCGAATTAATTTTTTATAGTTTGTTTTTAAGAATAAAATACTTTAAATAAAAGTTAGGTTGGAATCAGCATACAGCAATTCTTTTATGAACTACTACTTTCTGTTCGCGATTTCGCTCCATAAAAATCAGGATTCTTTAATAAAGGTGTAAAAGGTTAAAGAATTGCCCTTTAAATGCCCTTTTCAAATATAAAACCAACTTTAAAAGCTTTTTTAATTTCGTCAAAATATCTTTTCCTAAAACTATTTAACTTTAATTACAGAGTTCATTTAAAAAAATAAAAAATTCGGTACGCTATCATATGAACCTTATTTCCTTTTGAGGGTAAATTCCTCCTCTACTTCTTATTATATACCCTTGAATCCTCTCAAATTATTTCTTCTACCCGAAAACATCCTTCAAAATTTACTAAGGAGGTTCTTTTCACAACAGTTTTCATATTTCATTGCTTTTAAATAAAATATAAATGGAGTCTATCAAATATTCTGTAAAAATTACCGGTTTACTTATACTTATACGGTATGTAGGTCAAACTGGTAGAGTTATTACCTTATAACATAGATTAAATGAACATCCAAAATTAATCGAACAAAAATATGGGTTTTGCTGATCTCAGTATTGCCAAATTAGTAATACCAACAATTATCATCTAACCGAAACAATGCTAAACTACTGTATAATACCTAAAGGTATAAAATTAGAACTTTTAGAAATATTAGCAATAAGGAAAGGTGTATACAATAATAACAACATTGTTACTAACGAGTGACGAGAGCAAGTCAAATTTAGCAGCAACTCCACATATAAAATCAATCTCTGGAATTACTATTTAAGGTCCTAACTATTATAATGTAATGTCCCTGGGTTTAACAAAATTACTTTTAAGACTGACGACAAAAAACTATTTATTTACACTAATTATTAATATATCACTATTCACTGCTCTATTTATTTGACTTCTATCACTGTCAATTTATTTCTACTCTTTCGGCGATCGTCTCTTCCTTTGAATACTCTTTTGTTTCCTTTCGGGAACCTTCTCGAGCCGTCTGGAAAAGTTTCTTTTTCTTTGTTAATTTCTTTGCCAGAACGCAGGTACGACACACACATTTACAAATACGGCGCACATGAAGAAAGGCGCCCGCAGCTAGTCGGCGAATCGATAAGGCGCTCACACACACGTATGCCCGATCGCACACAAACACACTCGTGCTCGCTACAATAATTATAAATTTCCTAAAAAAATCAAATAGGTTGTTTTTAATCTGTTAAAATAATATGTTGTTGAATAGTATTTCTGCAAATTTTTTTCTGATGTTTCTTCAAGCGGGCGAAATTAGTCTTAAAATAAAATTGATTTATAACTCGGCTTCTACACAAACGATTTTGAGTATCATGGTTCAATCAATTTTATTTCCTTCTTGACGAGAACTCCATTGAGGGTTTTAACGTATTTTGCTGTTGTTTTTTTACGTCGTAACAAAGAGGTGGATGTTTTACGCCCAATCACCCCTCGCTCTCTTTATTACGCCTTTAGGTAATAATAGCTGGACAGGATTTTAGCAAGCAGAAAAAGTGCGAAAACCTCGGTCGCTTCGTAATACCGTTTTGTCGTATCGTCTAGTGTATAACGTAAATTGCACCTCACGTGTGAGGAAATGGAACAACTGCACCAGAAAATAGAGTTCAAAGCCGTCGAGCAAGCTTATTGGCAGTATTCCATAATAACATTATCCGCTTGTGCAAGTAGAACAGCAAACATGGTCGCTTTTTTCCTAGATAACGCTATTTTATCTAGCGTCCACTTTTTCGAAAGTACTACTTAATTTGAATGAACAAGTCTAAACCACTACCTACTTTAAACCGTGCCCACAACAACTAATTCATACAAATGAGTATAGCGAGTCAAATTAGGAAGGCGAAATAGGCAATAAATTGTTGATCTGAAAAAAATATTCACCTAATGATTCGTAACAGAATACAGCACATTTGGTTAAAGAATAAAAGGACAGTTATTTATTGTAAGATGTGAGAAGCAAGATGGGAAAATAACTCACTTTCGGACCAAGTGGTTTACTGCCACTTTCGCCTTCTAAAATTGACTCAAGTCTACGAACCCAATTATTTTATTTGGGAATTTTTCTATATTAAACTACAGAGGCGTAGAAGGACTAAACATAATTTTCTTATATAATTTCGACTTGTAACTCTAGATTTCGACTTGTAGCTCGAAAGTTCGACTTACAACTCGAAATTTCAACTAGTAACTCTAAATGCCTATTGAATCGCAACCTAACATAATCTAATTCAATCCCAGTTTAAGTCAGAGCAATTTTAAGAAAGGATAAGAGTAGTTGTTCGTTGTGCTTACCCACTGTAACGTTATGATTACAATCAAGCGAATTATAGTTTAAGCTAGATTAGGATTATAATTTTTGGGGTATGTAGAGACAACACGAACGAAATGATTGAACCAATCTTAATCTAACTCAATTGTAGCCTAATAGGTAATTCAATCGCAGACAAGAATCGTCACAACACTGATGAATAAAACTATGATTCGGACTGAAAAACCGTGATTTAAATGCATTGTTAAGTCCACATGTTTCGTTGGCAATTACGGCTGACATCTTCAGTGGTACTGCATTGACCTGGGCATTGAAGATTTCAGTCACAGTTGCCAACGAAACGTCTGGACCAAACAGTTTATTTAGACCACGGTTCTTCAGCCCGAACCATAATTTTCCGATAAAATTGATTCTGGCCGTGAAAGCCTATCTTCTTATACCGATGGATAAATCAATACTCAACTCGAAATTTCGAGTCACAAGTCGAACATTATCATCATCATAAGGTCGTAAGTCCCAAGACTGGTTGGACACGCACCTCCACTCTTTTCTATCCTGAGCTAGTTATCGCATTTCCCCAAAACTAGAACAGTCCACATCCATAACTATTTGCGAACAGTAATCTAACCAAGGTCTACCTCTACCCCTCCTAACTTCCGTTTCTGTCTCTAATATGTCTCTGACTAGACGTTTATGCCTGAGAAGGTGTCCTACTAACCTATCTCGCCTATTTCCAGAGTCCTTTGTTCTCCTAACAAGTCGAACATTAAAAAAAAATATGTTTGGCCCTACTACGTCTTCGTATTAAGCTGATTCCGATAGAAGTGGTAAAAATTACATTATTCAGGAAATGTAGATGATGCATATAACTTCTTAGAAGTGGCACGTATAAAAATCACACCATATGTTGAGAACTTAAAAGAACGTAGAAATATTCGCAATAAAAAGTTGATGTATTAGTAGAAACAGTGACGTAAAACTTTAACAGTTGTATAATAAGTTTTATAAAAACTTTTCAAAAACCTGAAATACGTGGAGAAGTTCGACACGAAGGTAAGTTTTTATTGAGAAACTTTTAATTAATACTGGAGCATGTACGTAATAAACCTTATGATGTGCTGAAATTTTACAGAGCACTCATTCTGGAAAGCCCTTTTGAATAGTTTCACATAAATACCAGTATCGTCGGCTCGATCCTATTAAAAATTTAATTTTCAATTAACATTATAATCGTCGCGTTATTAACATCCTTCAACAATTAAAAATTAAACAATAAGAGGATACATTTATTGTTGCAAAGGAAAACAAACGAATCATCATCATACTTGATTAGCAAACTATTGGGGTTGGCTTCAGTAATTTGCGGCATGAGAGCGGGTGCAAGGAGGTGTAGAGGATGAGAAATACAAAAAAAAATGAGGAAATCAATTTTTGGAGTTATTCTATAAACTTTACATATTTCCAAGAAAATACAGGGAGGAGGATGTGGTAGTAGAAGAATCCTCCCTCTCACAAAAACAAAATTTAATTTTGTTAAAGTGCGCGTTTGTTTTGAAAAAAATCAGGATAGGTAGGAGTGGAGTTGCGTGCCCAACCAGTCTTAGGACTGACGACCTTATGATGATGATAATGAATGTGCGTGTCCAGCCAGTCTTAGGGCTGAGGACCTCTATGATAATGATGATGATGTGCTTATTGTAGGTCAGTCACTGTAGAACAATTGTTGTTACAATGATGTAATGTAGTACGTATTTACGTATTTGAACCATGTCGCTACTATAGGAACAAAATCCTTGATTTCAAAGAAGAGAATCCACCAAAATAGTGCATACGAAATAACAGAGAACGTTGACTCCTCTCAGTTTGGCAATTTTTAAAGAATTAGTTGCTGCATCCTTATCATTTGCAGCGAGTGCAAACCTTGCTTGAAACTGATATTCAGCCGCGAGTGGATTTGTATCCGTTGGTTTCGAAAGAAAAGTGCCTTCATAGCCTAATTATTTCCATAGGGTCTTGCTTTTAGATACATTTGCTTCACGCGGGATGGGATTTTAAATTTCACGATAATCACTATTGATACGGAGGCAATTTCGCATCTTGTAGGTACATGCTTCGCGATTTCAAGAATTGTTTTCGGTTATTTGACTTTTTTAATTTTAATAAGTCTACCTACAATTACCCGCAAAACAGTAATACATCTTGGCAATACCTCAATGGTGGTGTAGAAATTTGCTTTAATAAAATTACAATTTATGATGCTCATTTACCACTAAATGTAGCATTGTACTTCAGATGGCGTTTACCGCGCCATTTGTGGTATTTTATAGAGCGCGCTGTTGAGACAGCAGGTGAAAGTTGGTCTATGTTCTGTCGAAAATGTCTGCGACGCGCTGATGAGATCCAAGATCCGCTTCTGGCAGTTACGATAGAACACTGACCACTTACGTAACTTACATTTTTTCCTTCTTTTGTGTTCTTACGTTTGCATAGTTTGATGTAAATACTTATTTAATTGATTTAGTATCAATATGTGTAGTACCTACTAAATTGCTTATGTTTATTTGTTTATCTTTGACGTTCGGTAAAATTAGCAATGTTTACTTCTCTATCTATGTAGCTGCAGCGTTGTTATGGTACCCCACACTATTCAATATTAGACACCTATGCTGCCAATTCACGCACAGGACCGGTATCGAATTGTAAATTATAGTGATTTCTATTGCATCTAGTTTACATCCCTAGTTTACAGCTCGGCACTTATTTCTGTCACACCCTGTATACATATCTGTATCCTGTATACTGTATTAGACGCATTGAGTAATAAGGTGATTAAAAACGAATTTCAACAAACAACATTTTGTAAGGACGCGTTTTAAAACAATTAATCATTTGTCGCACCAGGTGAAGCATTTGAAATGTCATCGCCCATATTTTGGACTGCATTTATCATTTTAATTCGGGACGTGCCCAATCTATAAATAACAGCACATCTCTTCTAATCGAAGATCAATGAAACCGAAAACAATATTATTCGGATATTAGATCAGTACAGCGTGCAGCTGATCACATTTGCGCTTTCAAAATACAGTCCACTGGTTTTGCAATATACTACGTATACTACCTACATACAGTGCCGGATTAGCCACGAAGCAAGAGTAGCAAATGCTTCTGCGGGCCCCGCGCATTTTGGGGCCCCGCGCACCAACGTTTTCTGACCATAAAAAAGTATTATTTATATATTAGATTTAGTGACAACTCACAATTACTAAGAAGAAAATATTTGCATCAAAATGATCAACTATAATTTGCTGCAATGCTCAATTCTGATGTGGCTAGTATTATTGACAGCAGGAATCATGTGGCTCCGGAAATGCAGATCTACAAGCTGTTGATAAATAATTCTTTTTATCATGTTAGCGCGGAAAGCTCGTTTTGCATGCTATGAAATAGAGAAGAAATGGCCTCTTTTCAGCCTCGTTTTAGTCGGGAGGAAATGAAATTAGTCTTTTGAGCGCATGCGCTGATGTTTATGGGCATGCGCACAAATCAGTTGTTCAATGACAATGTCTTTCTAACCTCTAAATCATTTACTCTTATTTCACCAACTATCAATTTAATGACGAGCTTTCCGCACAAACATGACAAAAAATAGTATACGTACCTCGGGAAGAAACAGGGTTATTTCAGACTGCACGTTTGCCACCCGAGCCGAAGGCACACATGCATTCTGAAATAACCCTGTTTCTTCCCTCGATACGTAATGTACTATTACAATCTTGTTTCCCGAACGTTGAAATTGCATTGCGCATTTATTTGTCTCTCATGATCACCAACTGCAGTGGTGAATGATCTTTCTCAACATCAAAACGTGTTAAAAATGAGTTGAGGAACACGATGAGCCAACAACGTCTTAATTACATCACTTTAATGAATTTTGAACACGATTTAGTCCGAGAAGTCGATATCAACAGCATTATTTATACATTTGCCCAAATTAAATCAGGAAAAGTTTGTTTGTAACAGTTTTGTTTTATTAAATACCATAAACTCGACAAGTACCTAACCTAAAATAGTCTAAGGGCCCCTTGATAGAATTTGCTACAGGCCCCACGCTGGCTTAATCCGGCACTGACTACATATAAATCTAGAGAAGATAATACCCGTAATGAAATTCGGTAAAACAGTATGCTTACGTTTTAATAAGTTCAATGAATAAATCAATATGTCCGGCGTAACGCTTTAATTCTCATTAAATGGTAATTATTTAGGTCAAAACGTATTTAAATATTTATCAGTTTGAATCAAACGGTTTGTAAAATTTTGAAATTAAATAAATCGTAAAATCCAAGCGGTTTACTTCTTGTTATTAGTTAATTTAATTGGATATGTTAAAAGTTAATAAACGATTTTCATATATTATTATAAAATTGTATATTAATTTTCATGCAAGTGTGGTGAAAGTGGAGTTTGCACATTCCACAAAGTCCATCATAACCTAAGGCGGTTTAATAAACCGTAGCCGAAACTGGAGTATATCCGGCAAAGTTCGTCAAAAAAGTTGGCAGCATTGTAAAAGTTTGATATACAGCGAAGAGGATGCCCGACACATCCACCCAAAGTGAAATTTTCGTATTTATCGTTAGTTATAATCAATCATTAATCTTAATTTCGTCAGCGTATGAATACGGAAAAGGAACAGTTTAGTATCCCTTACGTAATGCCCCATTTCTTTCAGTCCGTATCAACAATGATAATCCTGGATTGTTTTAGAAAGAAAAGAGAGCAGAGGCGGATCTACTTAAGGGCTTTTTGGGCCGCAACGCAGGGTCCCGTGGATACAAAAGGCCCCAACTTCTATTGAAAACAATAGACGGTATTGTGAAAAAAAAGTATCTAAAATTAAAGCAAATCCGATCGTAATGTTGGCATTCCTGCGATTCCCGTCGCTTGTTTTAGGTTGATGTGCGTGTGCGTCTATTACGGGGGACCTCTTACCGCTTATGTATCATCCAACGCAATTTTGCTTCTTTTCCACACTTCTGTTGTTGTCGTCAGTGACAAATTGGTTTTGTTATTGCTAGAACTGTGTTAAAATATTTTATTATCCTATTTTTTCCTATCCAGCAGAGAGGTGATTTATTTTAAACTAGCGACCCGCCCCAGCTTCGCACGGGTACAATGCTGATACTAGATATGTATATTTTTGTTTTGTTTAGATTATTATCGAGAAGGGGAAATCTTCAAAAGATACCCCCTGAACATACTAAAGATACTACAGAATGTCTTTATATACAACATTCACAGTTTTTTTGTCATTAGATAATACAAACCGACCTCCCGGCCGGTACCGCCGCAACCGCTATGTCCCTGCATTTTAAGTCTGTAATATCTTCGAAAATATTCATTTAAATTACATGCTGTAAAGGGCCATATTGATCTATATTAAATGCACAATGTATTTAAAAGTACTTAATTGGATAAGAATTAATGCTATATTGCCTACAATCGCTTCGTGAATAAGTCATTATTTCTCATAAAAAGTAAAGGATAAAAATGGTTATTGTGAGTTAGCCCTAAGAGATAGACATATACCATCCCGGACTTTTCTGTAGACTCTTTTAAGATGTACAATATTGTAGTACATTATTTTGATCTATCTCGTAGGGTTCAGCTGGAGTTTGCAATGTAAGCGCAAAAAAATCTGTTTATTTAGGACATCACATTAGAAACCTCTAAAATTATCAGTGTTTCCCTACTATATTATGCATGCATTATACATATAAACCTTCCTCTTGAATCACTCTATCTATTAAAAAAAACCGCATCAAAATCCGTTGCGTAGTTTTAAAGATTTAAGCATACATAGGGACAGACAGCGGGAAAGCGACTTTGTTTTATACTATGTAGTGATACTTGCATTTAAAATGCAAATACTAAATATGTAAAAAAATACCTATTTTTATCTTGCATTTCAATACCTTTTTGAGAAAAGCATTTTGTGTTTTATTTGAAAAAACGTCTTTTCTATTTGTAAAATGCGAAATACATTTTTGCCGTTAAAAGTTTTTTTAGTATCAGCGATCAAACATTATATAAAATGATAAATGAAAATTGCTCACATTGATCATTGAAGGTATTAGAAGCTTAAAAAGGGAACAAAGAGACGTACCATAAATTCCTTCTAATTCTTTACTGATCAGAGCTCAAAAACTTCTAAACTCCTTGGAAATGGATAATATAAAATATTGGATCGATATTGTTTTCTGGGTTCAATGTCATGGTTCATAGAATTTTAAGGTTCCAAATTGATTTCAGCACCTGCCAAATCACCACTTAACGTACCTTTAGCACGAAACTATGAAATTCTATGGATTACGACAAAACAGCCCGCAAAATAATATCGAATTGATATGCGCCAGCTGTGTAAAGTTGAAAACTACAATATATTGTGGTGTGCTAATAAATGCCTATAATTCCATTCTGAAAATTCATTTTTGAATTTTATACCCACTACACGCTACCTCAAATTAATGAAGGAAAAATTGTTGCTGTTGTCAGACCCCCGCCGGGAATCGAACCTTGGACCTTTGGGTTTACGCATCAATGTTCTGACCATACTAAACTACGAAAGGTGACAACAGCAACCACGATAAACCGACCTACAAGGTTAACGATCCGTCGTACTAATGTGAGTATATATACTGAATATATTATGATTAAACATACATAAAATGAATTTTCAGAATAATATTTCATATTAAACTAACTCACTTCGAAAAGATGTCTAATTTGTATGTATGCCTATAATTCCATTTCTTTCTCTTATTACAATGTGTAAAAGATCAGAAACAACATGGGGTTGTCAATATTTTAATATAAAACGATTGATGTTGATTCTACTGCAATAAAATTATTTGAAACCCTATTTTGTGCTCTGATCTTTTACTCTAAACAAACTATTTTGGCATCAGTGCCTTTTTTCCAATTAAAATAAGTCAAATAAGAAAGCATATAGAAAAATTATTTGTTGCTGAACTGAAGAAACTATAACATGAAGGTAGAGAAACAGAAAAACATGAATCATACTTAATCTTCGCAGTTGGTGATATAGTGCAAACATCACTATTAGTCTAGAAAAACTCCAATAATTAAAAAATGAGCAAATGCCTCTTAATGAATATTTTATACTTTACTTTAAATTTACTACAACAAAGTATTTATTTGAAAAAAGTATTTTGCATTAGCATTTAAAATTCAAAAAGGAAATCTAGTTTGTATTTTAAATTTAATATAACAAATCAAAAATACTTGCATTTTGTATTTAAATACTTTAAAAAAAAAAGCCATTTTGCACATCTCTATTATACAGTACACCTACATCATTTTAGACAACATTTTTTTGACAAAATGGCAATTAGTTCAGTAATTATTAAGTAGACCCCTTAAGTAATATTAACACAGGGTGCCACAAATTCACGATCCGCCCCTAGACGACAGCTAAATACATAATACCTACATCGTATATTTGTATTAGAAAAAGCGGAACCGTATAAACTTTAAAACTGCTTCATTTATAACAGTTACAGTTGATGCCTCAAAGTTTTATTGAAAACCGGTTAAGCAGAAAGTTGTACAGGTATCGCATCATTAAGATTAATGCGTCTATTAAAGACGGTGGGACCCTAACTTATTGTCCTATTTCGCTCGTGTCACTCGTAATTAGCTGAAGAGGAATATTGTGTAACGTCAGTGTACCATACAGTCAACCGCCGTACGTACTACTACAATATAACGGGTTCAGGAAGCCTAAGTAGCAATAAGGGGAAAATCCATTCAAATGTGAGCTTACTTACTGATCGTGAGTTATCCTGTTAATCATCCTTTCGCGTATGAAAGCTTATGATGATCACGCCTGATTATAACAAGAAACATAATAGTTGGTACTAATTGTACTTTCTCAAAATCGATAGAAACTATTTACTACACTAGTAACTTAAATATAATAATGTATACATCGTTTACATTCTGTAGCGATGTGACCTTCAATTTGACCTGCGCAAAGTAGAAAAGAACAGCACTAGGCCAGTAAAGAAAGGAGACAACTCTCGCACAACTCTTAACCGGTGACGAGCGTATAATCCGTACAGTACTGCACGGAAAAATTGACCATTTTATCCACTAAAATTGCATTGCTAAAATGTGCTGTTATTGGTACCATTTACTACTGAAAATATCAACCAGATGTTTATTTATATTTGAAGACATATTAAAGGCTTTAACGCTTGTTTTCGACTCGCACTATTATTCATGATTGAACAAAACTTTTGGCAAGTACTGGATGAAAAAGTATGTTTAATGAACAAGACTCGCGACTAGAATGAGCTTTTTTTTCCCTACCTACGATTTTGCCAGCGCACATCCAAGACATTGAAAGGGGCACATCGCTAGAGAAAGTAAATGAAGGATAGGTAGCTAGGAAGTCAGATAAGTCAGAACGAAAAGAGTAGTAAGGATATAAAGCAGAAGATAGCGCAGGGTCGAGTCGCCTTTAATAAATAGAAGACACTTATATGCTGGCGATGGGTTAATTTTGAAATTCGTAAAAGGTTGTTAAAGGTGTATGTTTGGAGCACGGCGCTGTACGAGTGCGAAATATGGACAGTGGGCGCAGCGAAAAAGAAAAGGTTAGAAGTATTCGAAATGTGGTATTACAGATGAACGATGAGGATAGAGAAGGTTAGAAATGAAGAGGTATTAGAAAGAGTAAGAGAACAGAGGACTCTATGGAAATCAATAAGAAATAGGCGAGATAGGTAGGACACCTTCTCAGGCATGAAGGTCCAGTCAGAGACATATTAGAGGCAGAAAGAGGAGTTGAGGAGTAGAAGTAGACCTACATTAGATTATATTTCGCAAATAGTAAACGATATGGGTTGCTCTAAGTTTTAAGGAAATGCGAAGATTAGCGCAAGATAGGAAAGAGTGGAGGTGCGTGTCCAACCAGTCTTAGGCCTGACGACCTTATGATGATGAACTTAAAATTAGTTTGTTAAGGATAATATTAATCAACAACCTAGTAATTTTCCAACCATAATTAGGTAACTGAAGAAAAACTTTGTTAAATTAATTCGTATTTTTTTTCTGTTACATTTGCATATATATTACATGGTCGTAAACAATAAAATATAACTATCTAAGTACAGTAGCTTCAGTACAAATTTTAATGAAAATGACTTTGTATAAAAGGTTCCTTTAAGGTTTCTAGCTCAAACAGAACCGGAGTTATGAATTTTTGAAAATGATTCTTCAAGTCAAAAATCACCAAACTCTCAAATTTTCAATCGCTTCTGTTTCCATATATTACATGGTCGTAAACAATAAAATATAACTATCTAAGTACAGTAGCTTCAGTACAAATTTTAATGAAAATGACTTTGTATAAAAGGTTCCTTAAAAAGGCTCTGTTTGTTCAAATTCCTAAACAAAAGACAATCATTAACTAGCCACATCTTCTAGAAGTTTCTAATTCCTGTCCCCGAAGCATAAATACTACTTATAATAAGAATTATTTCTCTAAACAGTTCTTTAAAAAAAAAAAAATGGGGGCGAACGTGTATTAACATACACACGTAAGAAGTGAAACTTATTTAGAAGTCTATTAAAATGACTCCTTTTAAAAATATTCGCCAGGGGTTACACGTGGCGCGTGACGTGACGCGTGACGTTACACTTTTCGGTTTTCTACCCTGGTAAATTTCCTTTCTACCATCGATAAAGAAGTTTCACTTCAAAAAATAATACAAGATATCGGAAAGCAGTCAAACATAATAAATATAGTATTCTTCTGGGGTTTAAACTTTCCGCTTTCTTGCTTGCGTAATTTTGAATTTCCCAAAAAGACGTACAACAATCAAACAAAACCGAAACAAGTCCAGATCGCAGCGTTAAGACGCAACACATCGATATTATTCAATCGTGGGATATTTATCCTTTGAATATTCATTTACATTTACTTGTGACCTAGTAACGAACCATATAAACGAACCAATACCTACTAAAAATTGCAAAATCAAGTCGGTACGAAGTTAAAATAAGAACTAAAGAATATAAAGGAAAATAAAAAACAAATAAAGAATAATGTAATAATGTGCTTGCTCTAACGTTATAGAAAAGTTTAAAACATTGTCATCTTTTCGTGGTCTACAGCTGTTACGTATTCAGAAAAGATTTGAACGAAATTCACATTTGGTTGACGTGTACAACGGTATCATAATTGATCAGGTCTTATCTCCCTCAAATCTGAACGCGAACTCAGAAACGAATGGCGACACGATGAGACGCGAGGAATTGTTCCATATATACAATGTACTTATATAATGTTACAGGTAGCAATTTAATAAATTCATTCTAAGTATTTTTGAATTCCCATTGCTGTAATGCCAATAAATTACTTTTTGTCTAATAAAAACCTTCTTGTTATGTGTATGTGTATGTATTAGAACCAAAACCGAAACACATGATGTATCAAGTCACCATATTAAAGAAAAAGTAATGCCAACTCTGCAACAATTCCCCTAGATGAATATTGTATTGAAATTATTCAAATTTAACAGTTATTTTTGTTTCATCGGTTTAATGTTTTCGCACTTTTAACTTTAAACTGACCCTAATAGGTACCAGGCATGAGAAACTGCTCTTCTAATGTAAAAAAGTAAAGGTTTATTACATTACCTAACCTAACTATTTTCCGTATAATTTGTGTATTTCAAAAAAATTTGTCAACTGGGACTTGATTTGATGTCCTATTTTTCACGTGCTCGGTATTTTGAAATAAATTAATTTTGCGGAATATAATCAATAATGTTTATTATTACATTCAGTTTTTAAATGAGTCCTGTTAAGTATTTGTAAGGCCAGTTCTTAACAAATTTGATTAAAACCTTGTTGAAGCAAAACCGTTGCATTAGCCTGATGGAGATCTTAATTAGATTTACAGAAAATTCTCGATGTGGTAATTTCGAATAGTGTATATAGGTCACCCCTCGCAAATCCAATGGGTACAATTGAGAGTAATGGAAAGAAACTTTTAAAAGTGATGGAATTGATCGACTGCTGAAAAATTTTCTGAAAATTACATTCGAAAAACGGCACAATTTTAATTAATTAATATAAATCCGATCAATTTTATTAAAGTGAAGTATTATAAAAATCAATTTAAGTACTCTATTTTCTTACCATAACATTATGATCCTAACCCAAGCGCTTTTTTTAATGTTTCCATAAAATTTTATTAAGCACCGCAATTAAAATTTATTTTGTCATAAAACTCGATCCATTTATTATCGCTGCGGCTGATTTTTCCTAAGAAAATTAGTAAATTCCAATTGAAAAGACAATTTTTAATGTAAAACCTGCGCTCCTATCTCGAAATAATCAAATTCTAGTAATCTCAAGCAACTTTTCGAGTTACAAAAGATTTCGATTTATAAAAATTCGAGTTGCGGAAATTCGAATGTATTAAGAATATTTAAAAATACTTTATCTTTTAAATGAACTTTTAATGCGTAAGGGACATTCTTTTACAAACCGAACACTTACCTGAGCGACACATTTTCGATTTAACTGAAGTTTTATTTACGAAAAAAAGAGATAGGTGTTCGAGGACAGAAATTACAATTTTTTCGTCATTTAAAAATACGTTTTTGATAGAAAATCTGACGTAGAATACGACGGTTATATTTAAAACTCGCTACGAGGTGGAGGCAATTGTTTAAAATTAATTTAAACATTTTAATCGTTTATAACAATAATAGTTTGTTAATATTTTTTATTGAAACAAGGTTTTTATTAAAATTATTCCTTCAGCTTTATAATGAAAAAAAATTGAGGTTTCTAGCTCAAATAGAACCGGAGTTATGAATTTTTGAAAATTATTCTTCAAGTCAAAAATCACCAAACTCAAATTTTCGATCGCTTCTGTTTTCTAAAACATGGAAAAAAATCCTCCAACACGTGTATCACGCTCTTTTTCGATATATAATCCTTAAAACAAATTTCAGTCAAATCGAAAATGTGTTGGTCAATTTTAATCCAAATCTGCCCTATTTGTGTTGAACTGTCTCCTAAGTAAACCGTAGTCCCTATATCCGCATTAGATCTTAAACTAATACCATCGTTTAAAATTCAATTACTTTGATAAAATTAACGGTAATTTAACGTACTTACTAAGAGAAGTTACAAAGAGACAGGTAGAATTACTAAATTCTTAATTTTTCGTATTCAGATTAAAAACGTGCTCGTGCAGATGGGAATGTTTTAATAAGAATGAGGCACGACGACAATGTAGAAGAACATCTTAAACTAGATATAAAATTCCGCTCTTAATAAACTTTGCACTAAATCTTTTGAACGGAAAGAGGGGTTTAGCACCTCCGCACTGCGGCCCTTCGTTTGAGACCGTTGCAGGAACATGAATTTCCACATAAAATACGCAGAATTTGAAAGATAACCAACTAACATAAAATTAACCAAAAGATTACCACAACATTAAAATATTATAAATATTTGTCAAACCTTAAATTTTAGCAAAACTGAAATCATGCACCACAACATCTTTGCAAAATTCTAACCTATTATAAATTAAGGGTATATTTGAACGAAGGGCATACTATAAGTTTATTATCATCATCATCAAAAGATCGTCAGTCCTAAGACTGGTTGGACACGCACCTCCACTCTTTCTTATCCTGAGCTAATTTTCTCATTTCCCTAAAACTATATAGAACAACCCAAATCTTTAACTATTTACCAAAAGTAATCGAGTCTAGGTCTACCTCTACCCTTCTAACTCCCATTTCTGCCTCTAATATGTCTCTGACTAGACCTTCATGCCTAAGAAGGTGTCCTACCAACCTATCTCGCGTATTTTTTATTGACTTCCATAGAGTCCTCTGTTCTCCTATTCTTTCCAATACCTCTTCATTTCTAACCTTTTCTACCCACGA
>NW_020439030.1:654194-655252 GCF_000699045.2 Agrilus planipennis
ACAACGCCGTGCTCCAAACATACACCTTTAACAACCTTTTTCGAATTTCTAAATTAACCGCTCGCGAGCATAGAAGTGACTTCTTTTTATTAAAAGCGACACGATCCTGAGCTATCCTCTGCTTTATATCCCTATTACTCCTTCCGTCCTGACTTATCTGACTTCCTAGGTATCTAAAATTAGCCACTTCTTCTTTATATTCGCCCTTTCCCTACTTTTTCTTCCCTTGCATATCAGTATTTTAGTTTTACATTTATTTATTTTCATACAGTACTGATCTGTCACTTCTAACCTTCTCTATCCACGGTATTCTCATCAATCGCCTGTTACACCACATTTCGAACGCTTTTAACCTTTTCTTCTTTTCCGCCGCGCCCACTGTTCATGTTTCGTACACGTTCAGCGCTGCGCTCAAACATACACCTTTAGCAACCTCTTTCGAATTTCTAAATTAACCGTTCGCGGGCATAAAAGTGACTTCTTTTTATTGAAAACGACTCAACCCTGCGCTCTCCTCTGCTTTATATCCCTACTACTCCTTCATCCTGACTTATCTGACTTCCTAGATACCTAAAATCGGCCACTATCTAATTTTTCGTCTCCTATCTCTATATTCGCCCATTACCTATTTTTTCTTCCCATGCATACCAGTATTTTTGTTTTAGTTTTATTTATTTTCATTCAGTACTGTTTTGTCAATACCGCTTCCATTTTATTTAAAGCTATCTCTAACTCGTCCTTGCTAGATGCTAATACTGCTATATCATCTACAAATCTAGGCTTACTCATTTTTGCCCCTGTATATCTATCCCTACAGTTGTACTGTCTTTAATGATGTTGATCCCATCTTCGATGTATACGAGGGTGGATTGATAAGTTTCCGGCCTAACCAAGAGATGACGCCACTAGGCCTACCTTGAGGTGACATTCTATAGTACCATCCTTGGATAGCTTGTAGCTATAGTTTCAGCCCGATCTCCTTGCTAGTGTAGGTTTGACAGCACGCTGAACAAGACGCCTCTGTGGTTTTCGTAAAAATGGAAAAGCAGGAAAATCGT
>NW_020439030.1:656266-685049 GCF_000699045.2 Agrilus planipennis
TTCGATGTATAGATTAAAAAGTAGCGGTGACAGTGTGCATCCCTGCCTGACTCCCTTCCTAATATTTACTTCTCTACGTTGCATCCCTAGCTCTATAACTGCCTGTTGCTCTTTATACAAACTAAGTATCACTCTTCTATCTTTGTAACTCATCCCTATATTTTTAAGTATATTTAACATCTTGTCCCATTTAAAATTATCAAAAGATCTTTCTAAATCTACAAATCCTATTTACGCACTCCTTCTTTCTTCTATAGTTTTCTCCATTGTTACCCGTAAAGCTAGAATGGCCTCCCGCTTTCTTCTATTTCTTCTAAACCAAAATTGATCATCCCCTAAGTTTAGTATAAATAACTTTAATTTTTCTAAACTGCTAAGATAAGTCTTACAGAATGAAAAACCGATTTCTCAGTAACAAGACCAAAACGAAGGCTGTAATTGTTTTTCACTATTGTATATGTACATACCTTCAGATTTTAATGTAAGTGTGAAATATAAACTCCTGAGATTCATGACAACGTATCTTTAGAAAGCAGGAAACAATTTATAATGAAGTCTGTGGAAGCTTTAAAATTATTATGCTAGAAAATGGTACTAAATTTTTCTCACGATCAAAAGTCAGGTGGTAGCTAAACTTCATGAATTTTACGAGGAAAGATGGTCCTGAATCTTACAGGATACCTAACGTAAATAAATGTAGAATATAAAATATGGTAGCTTTCACATTTTAGTTCGGTACAACACATCAGCTAAAACAGCGCAAGACGGAACACCCCATTACAATAAAATACGTTTCAGCATGTCCTAATACCTGAAGGAATTTTTTAGTTGTTTATTTTTATTTTTCAATAAATTTGTTACAAAACTTCCATTAATTGTTTTTTCAAACATGATAATTTAATACCTCTTTGGAAGATTCTAAAATCCGACAAGTAATTATCACATTACTAAAAACTGAAAATTGTTAACCAAAGATTTAACAAACAACTTATTGTCAACAGCAACTCATCGCTAACAATTGAAACAGCTATCTTCGACAATTGAAGATGTTCTCTTCAATAACTAAAGTAAATGAAATAGACGAAACATTCTTCATATTGCAACAATGAAAACGCATTGTGATTCCGTGACAATTTTAAGAAGCAGCTCACCGCAAACAATTGAAACAACAGCTGTCTTCGACGACTGAAGCTGTACTGTTCAATAATTAAAGTAACTGAAGTAGGCGAAACTTACTTCGAATTGCAACAATGAAAGTGTATTGTGGTTCTTTAGCCATTTTAAGAAGAAACTCATCGTTAACAATTAAAACAGTTATCTTCGACAATTAAATATGTTCTCTTCAATAAGTAAGGTATATGAAATAGGCGAAACTAACTTCATCTTGCAACAATGAAAGCGCATTGTGATTCCTTGACCATTTTAAAAAGCAGCTTAACGCTAACAATTGAAACAGCTGTCTTCGACAATTAAAAATGTTCTCTTCAATAACTAAGGTATATGAAATAGGCGAAACTTATTTCGTATTGCAACAATGAAAATGTATTGTGATTTGTCCATCATTTTAAGAAGCAATCTAACGCTAGCAATTAAAACAGTTGTCTTCAACAATTAAAGCTAATCTCTTCAGTATATACAGTAGATAAAACTTACTTCATCTTGTGGTTCATTGATCATTTTCAGAAGCTACTCATCGCTAACCATAGAAACAGCTGTCTTCGACAATTAAAGCTGTCCTCTTCAATATTTAAAAAGTTGAAGCAAGCGAAGGTTGCTTCATCTTGCAACAATAGATGAGAATTGTAATTCGTAAATCATTTTAAAAAGCTACTCATCGCTGACAATTGAAACAGCTGTCTTCGACAATTAAAGCTGCCCTCTTCAATAATTAAAAAGTTGAAGCAAGAAAAGGTTGCGTCATCTTGCAACAATAGATGAGCATTGTAATTCGTAAATCATTTTAAGAAGCTACTCATCGCTGACAATTGAAACAGCTGTCTTCGACAATTAAAGCTGCCCTCTTCAATAATTAAAAAGTTGAAGCAAGAGAAGGTTGCTTCATCTTGCAACAATAGATGGGCATTCTGATTCGTTAGTCATTTTAAGAAGCCACTCACCGCTAACAATTGAAATAGTTGCCTTCGACAATTAAAACTGTCTTCTTTAATAATTAAAAAAGTTGAAGTAGGCAAAGCTTGCTTTATCTTGCAACAATAGATGCGCATTTATGATTCGTTAATCATTTTAACAACCAACTTGTCGCTAACAATTGAAACAGCTGCCTTGCATCCCTTTGTATCCTCTGTTTTTTATTAAGAAAACTATCAAGGTACACATGAAAAATAGTATAGGCACATAGAAAAAAATACGAAAAAATGTACGTATTCATCTTGGCAGGCCATTTATTTTTAAATTGCGTTCCTCTCATCCTGCCGTCCGCCTTGTGTTTTGAAAGTGGTCGATTCAATCCAGAGATCGAATACACAGGTCCAGAATTCTCGAAGTTTTCTGAGACCAGAGTATCGTATGTCGTTATTGGCCTCCCTAATCCCCAAGGCTACTAAAGAGGATATTTAAGCTGTCCTTATACCTTATGTGCTATATGTACAGATCTGTGAATATCCCCGTCATTTATATCCTTCCTAAGCATTTCTGTCTCTCTAATGTAAGCATTACTTATTCTTTCATCTTTTAACAATTAACCTGCACTGTGATTCGTTCGTCGCTGACAACTGCATCAGCCATCTTCAACAATTGAAATAACTGAACTAGGTTTAAACTAAATGCACTGTGATTTGCTGAACATCTTAACAAAAGACTCTTCACCAACAATTAAAACAACTGTCTTCAACAAATGAAAGATAATCCTGTTTTAATTTATGCCGTAGGTCTTTTTGACTACTGAGAACAGATGACGGTAATGTTCAAGCGTGGACGATTCTATTCACCGATATAATTCCTAATACAGCCATTTTTATTATGACTGTAATGTAACTTACCCTTCGTTTAAGCCATTTTCATCTTTTAATGAATTGCTGTCATAGTAACAAAATGAAAAATTCAATTGATGGCCCATAAAACGACACTGTTACAGATTTTATAACAATGTAGGTATTCCTTTGTTTCCAGTTTATCTCTCTTTATGTCTGGCAATGTTTAACAACAATGCAGAAAGGATTATTGACTAACGTCTCAAATGCCTTCAAACGCTACAACAGAACGGCATTATAATGTATCGCCTACATTTACTCCACTTTGTTTCAGAGCAGTCAATGCAAAACTATATTAGCTACTTACACAAGTACTATCTTTTGAAAATTAAATGGGGAAACAGAGAAAGCTAATTATAATTAGCATTAGATTTGTTGATTCTTTAGATGTAGTTTCTTCACTAAAACGTTGAAAAGCTTTTTTAATTCTAATTTCTTTATATCGTCAATTTTTCTATTAGAAACAATAGTTGAAATATACATGACACACTTTTCCTTGCAACAATTAAATAATGATTTAGTGTGGTGCACTAATAATTTTTTCAAAAACATCAACAATTGAAGCAGCTGTCTTCAACAACTGAAATAGGCGTAACATGCTTCGTTTTGTAACAATAAAAATACATTACGATTCGCTAATCATTTTAACAAAAGACTCGTCGCCAATAATTAAAATAACTGTCTTCAACAATTGAAACAGCTGAAAAATGCGTAATTGAAACAGCTGACGCCTACATACTTTACTTTGCAGCAATAAAAGCTCAATGTGATTCATCATTTTAACAGAAAAGTAGTCGCTAAAAAATGAAACAACTATCTTCAACAATTCAAACTATTATCATCAAGAACTGAAATGATGGAAATAGGTGTGACGTGCTTCATTTAGCAACAATAGTTTCTTTCTCTTTATCGAACATTTTCTTTTGATCCATACAGTTCTGTTGCTGTAGCTCAACACAATCAAAATACTAAGAAGTTACGAACTTCTTCTTAAAAGGCAAATCCATAATAACTATTTCGACACACTGTGGCTCCTTCAGGTGGAAGAATGACTTACAATTAGTCGTAACTTAGTCATTATTCCACAGTGTGACGAAATAATTATTGAGTTATTATCAACCACAACTTTAAAATATGAAACTTGCCAAAAAATAGAAAATATTTATAAAGTAATGTAAAGATGAAGTTAATGAAAATTAAATTAAGCTTTACAAATTTAGATCAAGCTTCAAAATCTAACAAACCTTACGAGATTACTTATTATCCATCATGGTGACCTTAAAAGCTCATGTTTATGTTTATGAGGCACTCTTAACGATTAGAGAGGCTTTAAATATTTTAGTGGTATATGAAGTTCAAAAAACAAATTTAGGTCAATGGTTTAATCAGATAAAATTAAAGATTAAAATCCATTTACAAGTTACATAGACACAGTAATTGGTGATCAACCACCACTCAAATTATGCCCTCAAATGACTGAGAGCTGAGTTTCCTTTTCCAGAATATATTTAAACGAAAGCAAAAATGTATAGACCTAAGGTACAAATCATACTGTTATGTATTTAAACACCTTTTCGCAGTCTTACTACTTTTATTTAATTATTTTCTGTATAATTAACACTTTTACTACTACTATTAATTAATTATCAATTCACCACTATGAACATTCGTCACTTATTCGTTTTGTATTGTCCCAAACTCTCTGACTCGTACTAACTCCACTCGAAAAAAACTTTAAACTTTTGAGTGTTTCATTCCTACCAGCCCCTACTGCTAGTGGGCAGTCAGTCCCTTCAAAGTACGCCGGAAGGTAGGGCGGAAGGCCCTCTTGAGCCTCCTTTCAGGAATCGTGGGAATGGGTGGTGGTTCAGGTGAGAAAGATGAGACGGACTAAATGAAGACAGAAGAGAATGAAAGATTATCCGTGAAAAATTACTGCATCAACATTTGCCTAAGTGGTTCAAGGAGACCACAGAAAAACTTGGACCAAGGCAGACGGACCCGGAATCGAACCGCAGTCCTTCCGAATGCTAAGCAGTGGTCTAAACTTCTAGGCCATACCGCTCGATCATTCCACTCGATCTCACGACAACTATTTATAGAGACTTCACGTTTTCTAAATTTTCCGGTATATTCCGTCTAGAAACCTGGTCATCTTTGTCATTATGCATGTTGGATTGCCTACATGCATGTGACACTGCCACCTTCCTAAAACAGATCGTCAAGATGGACGATCTTCATTTTTGCCCGAGGTCCGTTCTGAATTCGTTGATTCGTCAAGTAATGGTGTATGCACCATCCCAAGCCTGTTGTAGTTTCGGGCAATGTCCCTTCCGCCTTAATGGATTATATAGCCATACTTTGTCGCTTTCACTAAACCCAACAGAATTGGCTCAATTCTTTGCAATGTCGTTGTGGTGAATTTTTAGCACAATAATAATAAATAGATTGCAAGACAGAGATGTGACCTATTTAAAATGGGTCCATTTAACATTAACTCACTTAATTTAATCAACAAAATTTATTAATGAATGCATCAAATGTGCAATAATTGAAACCGGTGATGTCGTTAATTCCTAGCATCGTACTTGAAGTACGTAGCAATGTATGATTGTATACCAAAAGATTGGCTGGAATTTATAGTACTGAATGTTATCCACAGACATCTCGAAAATTTTAAAGCGCCACCAAACCGAACGAGATAGAATTTTATTGTAACGTTTGTAATTCCTGATGCACGACGCTCGGGTTTTCGAAATTCCCCGAGAGACCGCTGTATATGATGGAAACTTTCTGATATGTACATACGCTGGTATTTCTTTATTCGCAACAATGACATAATCGGTTACTTACAAAAGTCCACAACTGCAAAAATAAAAATTATGAGAACCCTTCATGAAAGGAAATTATTTAGTTGGAGTCCAAAACTTGTCTAAAATGGTCTCTTATAAATTTTGAACTTAAAATAGTCGAAATATTGTTTCTATCTCCATGATTTTTCACTAATTTAGGAAATAATTTTCTATCTACACAAGGAGAGAAAAATACAAAATGGAATTTATTGTTTGACTAGCTTTTCCCCTCGGCTTCGCTCGCAGAAATTAATATTGTTCCTCCATAAAACGTATTAACTCCCAATTCACTCTTACAACGTTTTAATTTTATGTAATGTTGCCATCTTAAATTTCAAATACAAACGTAGCAACAACAGCAATAAAGTATTTTTGCGTACTTTATGTGTCTTGTAAAATATAACGTACGCACAGTCAAAATAGAGTACAATACTTTATAATAAAGTACGGGTGGCAACCCTACTTACAAGCCTTCTAATCTTTTATTCTCGAATGTTAAATTTAATCTTACCTATGATTACGCATTTTGTTATTTTATTAGTCTACTAGCTTTGCTCGCAGAAATTAATATTGTTTCTCCATAAAACCTATTAACTCCCAATTCACCCTTACAACGTTTTAATTTTATGTAATGTCGCCATCTTAGATTTCAAGTACAAAGGTAGCAACAACATTTCATCCTTAAGGGTTGATTTTTAAAAATTGCCAAAAAACACGTATTTGCTTAGTTTCAACAATGAGCAACCTTCGAGTAAATTCGAGTACAAATAGAATATACCCCACGGAAACGTTGCAACCACTTTTCATTTGATTAATAATATCAAAATTCAACCACAAATAAAGTATGTCCCAAACAAAAATTGCACCTTTTTTACCCCCTCCCCCCTTTGGAGGTTGAATTTTTTAAAATATCGATATCTGACTATAAATAAAACACCATACTCAACCATACACATCATCATATTGAAAGGAAAAAATTATTTATAGCAAAATATTTGAGTAACATTAACATTATCATTCTTTTTTTCGGGCTTTCTGTTCAGAGAAAGTGTTTCACTTAAACATTTAGTTCTTTAAAATCACCTTTATCAGTAACATATGGCAAATATTGAATATTTTCCTCACCAAAACATGGTTCAGTTTGATTTTTGCTAGTGCCTGGTTGTGGTTGTTCTGGATCTGAATATTCACTATAGTCAGGCTCTACTATTCTAGCAAAATTTATAAATCATTGTAAAATTATAGATATATTATAAAAATTTTCTCGAGACCCCAATAAATTTCGTAAAAAGTTGGTACTCATTTGACTCTAGCGTAGAGCAAGAACGTCCTTCTGAAATAGAAAGCGGGGATTCCCCGAACATCACTAACCCGCGCCACCAAAGAAGTGCCGCGACAAAACAATGAACTTACTTAACGTGCAGGATGCGTTCTAAAACTGAGGGAAATGTTTTTCTTATGAATGTGTCCAAATTTTGATAATTAATTTTTATAATTCGTGCATGTTCTTAAGTTAATGTCTAACATGAATATTAGATTCCTCCTATCCTCACGGTCTTTTGGACTGAGGCCCCCGACCTAAGGGAGCATTTTGCGACTGATATGGGTCTTGGGGGAAGAAATGGAATTTTTGCCGCTTTCGTTTCAGCTCGGGTGGAAATTCTCACCCAGATAGAAATGTCGTAGGTACTATTTTTTTACATTATTTTTTTACTATAAAGGCTTTTGTAGGTTATGGCAATAAAACCAACATTAACTAGTGGCAGAATATTCCATTTTATTAAATGTTTACCGAACACCTTCTTTTTTTACTAATTTCTTTATAAACAACCCTGTATTTTATACATAAGAATCACGTACATTTGTTGTTTATTTACTGCAGCTACGGCAAATGTATGAAGAAAAGCTGATGTAATGTGTATTTCTTGTCTAGTGGACAATAAAATAAAACTTTATTTGCGTCTGTCCATGCAGTTACCTATCCTCATTTAAATATACCTACATCCACGTTGCAAAAAGGAACATGTGAACGTTGGTTCCCATTCTATAAACCACGTATGTAGGTACGGCAAACGTTCGTAACATTTGTTAAACCCATGTAATGTTTTTGTATTCGCGTTTAACAAATAAAGCTATCTTTTACTGCATCGATGTTTGGATTTAAACAGTGAAGTAAAATTAGTTTAATTTGAATTGTAAAGTGGCCCCGTTTAAGAGCAATTTCGCTTCCATTTAGCCTTAACGGCAAAACAATTTTATCGCAATTTAGGCTTCGAACGCTGTTAAACGCCTATCAAATTTACTTTTATTGATATCATACCTAGTTTCTCTCTTATTTATTTTTTTAACGACTTTCTAAAAATCAAAACATTACGCTATCTAAACGATCGATGTTAAACATTTAACGATAAAATAAATACAAAAATTTGGTCCAATTAATTCATTCAAGATACGCTGACTAAACTGAATTTTTATTTAAATAGTGCGTGTCCAACCGGTCTTAGGACTGACGACTTTATGATGATGATGAAGAAGACATTCAAAAAAATTGTAAAACTAAAAATGCAATGGATAAAAAATAGACGGCGAATTAGGCATTAGAATAGTCAATTTTTTAAGAACTAACCAAATGTGATGTTAGAAGCGAATGATGAGGATACCGTGGATAGAAAATATAAAAAAATAGATCAATTCGCTATTTCTTTTCCCAGTTCTAATATGAACAAAAGGATCAAGGCAAAAATATCTTCTTTTTTGGTTATAGAACCGACAGACCCTCTTTTGCCTTAATTTTTTTGTTGATATTAGGAAGAATTAGTGATCTCTATTCTCCTAGAAGAACTATGGAAGTCAATGAGAAATACAAGGAATAAGTTGGTGGGACACCTTTTCACGCATTAAGGGCTAGTTAGAAACCTATTGGAAGCAGAAACAGGAGTTAAGAGGAGTAGAGGTAAACTTAGACTAGATTACTGTTCACAAATAGTTAAGCTCTAGTTTCAGGGAAATGCGAAGATTAGATCAGGATAGGAAAAAGTGGAGGCTGGTGTCTAACCAGTCTTAAGACCGATGACTTTATGATAATGATGAAGACATTCAAAAAGATTTTAAAACTAGAAATACAATGGATGAAAAATCGACGACAAATTAGGCATTAGAATAGTCAATTTTGGGTATTTCGTAATTTTTTAAGAACTAACCTTAGCATTCGAAATGTGGTGTTAGAGGCGAATGATCAGGATACCGTGAATAGAAAATGTTAGAAATGAGGAGATATTAAGAAGACCAATTCGCTATTTATTCCCCTAGTTCTAATATGAACAAAATAATGAAGAACAAAGACGATGATAATGTTTTTATTGGTTATACAACCGACAGATATTAGCACCCTCTTTTGCCTTGGTTCTTTTATTGATATTAGAAAGAATTAGTGATCTCTGTTCTCTTAGAGGAACCATGGAAGTCCATAACAAACAGGCGAGATAGGCTGGTAGGACACCTTCTCAGGTATGAAGGTTTAGTCAGAGACATATTAGAGACAGAAACTGGAGTTAAGAGGAGTAGAGGTGGACCTACATTAGACTGCTCTTCTCAAATAGTTTAGAGCTTAACTTTCAGGGAAATGCGAAGATTAGCTCAGGATAAGAAAAAGTAGAGGTGCGTGTCCAACCAGTCTTAGAACTGATGGCCTTATGATGATGATGAACCAAATTTTCATGCACGTGAAGGTATACTTGGTATTTTACTTTACATCACTTACTACCACTGTTTCAAACAGGGATTATGAGAAAGCACGTCAGGTTTATCGCTATATCATTTTTGCTTTACTTTCCTGACTGAAAATTACCCATCATTAGAAAACAGTTGGAAGTTACAATTTAGATGTATGTATGTGTTCAAAACACAGTCAATTGTGCCCACATGGATCCATTTGAGTTAGTACGTGATGAAATTTTCAGGTTCGCCCCTTCAAAGAGATATTTATGGTAATTTTTAAATGGTTGGAATTTAAATTTCCATATTCAGTTACATATTTTATGTGTTTCGGGTCAACAAAGGCTATGTTTGTTTGTATTTTGATATTAAAGCCAAGTGAGTTTTCATAAGCTCAAGCCAAAACTGATTAAAAGAGAATACAATAAACTAAATACACTTTTTTGCTTCAGTGCGTATTAAGAGATATATTGTATATTTTTATACCAATGTCACAGCGGGATAATTACCAAAATGGAACCTCTGTCACTGCAGGACAATAAAGTACGAGTTACGACAGACACAATTTCAATACGAAGAAAAAATAATCAGTTCAACGTCACAATGAATTATATCTAACTAATTCCAATCATATTTGACATATTTTTCCCATTTACTGGTCCATTATAACATGAAGCTCACAGCAGAAATTAGTGGGAGTGCTACTGCAGAAAATTTTTAGACTTGTAAAATTGGATAAAGGAAATCAAACACCAAATACTCGTGAAGTAAAAAAACTGCCTTCTATAAGCAGGCTGTAAGAAACGAGTTGCTCAGAGAGCCAGCGCTGTCTCTTTCACAGCCTCGCATGCAATTTGCCACCACGCCGCTGGAGCTGCAAAGCGCGCAGTTCAACACAAAGATTTTTTACCTCTTTCATGAACCGGTGGAATGGTTTCTATCGCTATATCGTTGAATAATTGATCCACATACTGTATCTCAGTATAGTAATAATATAGACATTTTCCCATTTACTGGTCCATTGTAACACGAAATGAAATTAGTGGAGTTCTGCTCCAATAAATTTTTAACCTTTATTGTAAAATTGTGTAAAGGAAATCAAACATCAAATACTCGTGAAGCAAAAAAACTGCCTTCTGTCAGCAGGTTATAAGGAATGAGTTGCTCCGAGCGCCAGCGCTGTCTCCTTCGCAGAGTCGCATGCAACTTTCCTTTTACGCATACGCATCAGTGAAACACGACGCCGCTGGAGCTGCGAAGCGCGCAGTTCAATACAAATATTTTGTATCTATTTCATGAACCGATGGAATGGTTTCTGTCGTTATATCGTTGAATAATTGATCCAAATACAATATCTCAGTATAGTAATGCTATAGGTAGAGTGTTAAATCGTTTATGTGTCTAATGTCAATCTCGTCAAATTACTGTCGTGTTTCTACATTATATTATTGACAATAAATTCCGGTGCGAAGTCAACCGTGAGACAGATAATAAACGGGCATTATAAGCACATCATTTGTTGCTATCAGACGGCGCGGTGTGTCGTCTTCACTGATTGAGTGGTTGTGTGTTTGACAACCGTGGCAAAAAGTTCCCTCCATCCCGTCGCACTCGCTCTCATGAAAACAGGGAGAGCTTTCCCTGTACGAGGCAGCTTTTGGGAATTTAAACTCATTTGTCAGTAGCGAAGACGCACAAAGTTTATTTTCACAAACCCTCCCCGCTTTATTACATACATACATACATACATATATGTCTATATATATATATATACACTGTTGTGTCAAAACAAACGTCTACCACTTACATGTATGAATTATCTATGCCATTTACATATATTAGACCTTTGTAGACACTAAATACTAAATCTGTAACGGCAACATTTATAAAGGTGTTAAACAAATATTACTTAAACAAAAAAAAAATAATAATAATAACAGCGAACGCTTTTATGACAAGAACACGGAAAATATTCATGGTGGTTCAGGTAATAAATGAATCAGTGTGGTAGGGATTAGTGTTGCAACAGACCTCTGCTTCCGATTCCGTAATTGCGGAAGTTCCGCATACATTCTCATATGGTTCCGCACTTTTATACGGAAGCTTATCGGAACTTACTAGAATCATATTTCTCATCTTTTTAAAAATCAATATATTGGAACAATAAAACAAGTTGTAAAAATTTATTACTTTTGTTTGTTGGCTGAACTTGATCGTTTTCAAAACACAATTTAAATGGAATTACTCGTTGCAAAGGTGCATGTTGGGCAGGTACCTGCGCCAGCTTTCAGCAACCTCTCTGTAAATTGTGAACGTTTTATTATCCAACCGTTTATAGTTATGAAGCATTTACGTCAATGCAGTGTTAAAGGCGGTAAAATTTTTTAAATCTATTTCCTAGTGTTTCGTATGTTGATATTTTCTAAATTTTATTCTGTTATTAGTTTCCTACTTTAATCTAAAAACGTCCAGGACATTCATCTCCCCATTAGCAAGTTCTCCTAATAAAAGTGCAATTTTGAAGTCAAAAAGGAGTTCCATTTGGGATTATTTTGTTGATGTTAACAATGCAAGAGCTAAATGCAAAATTTATAACAAATTTCCGTTGCATCGCTAATAGGGGTGATAGCTGGGGGTCACGCTCTTTAGAAAGATCTTACTGGTTTCCATAAAATGCCATGAAGCGTAAAACAAAGAATATCTTAGAGTCGAATCACTTTCAGCTAAGAGAAATTACTTCTGTGATAGCTAACGATTAAATTAAAAAAATATTAAAAGTCAAAAGCATTTAAAGTGTGGTATTATAGGCGGATTATGAAAACAGAAGTGGTAGAGTAGGTTAGATATAGGGAGATATTGAAACAGGACGAAGAGAGATAGAATCACATATCTCTTGAGACATGTTAAAATCAGCAACAGGAGTAAAGAGAGGTAGAGAAAGACCTACACCTTTTACTATACGGCTCGTCATATACTGGGTAGCCCAAAAAGTACGCAATATACTCATTGCTGACAAATTGTAAGTTTAATCGAAAAATTTTTCAAACAAAACTAGCTTTGTTGTTTTGTGGTCTTGCAGTCTTGATATTGGGCTCGCGAAAATGCAAGACGAAGACCAAAACCGTCTACATACTAGCAAGGCCAAAATCAAACGAACTAAATCTAAGACCGAATATGCAAGACGAAGCCCAAATACGCAAAACTAATTATTACATCCGATGAATTATGAATTAAACTGTTTGAATCAACTTTAATATACTATTGATATTCATTTCTTGGTACGAAACATTATTTTTATTTGACATTTTCAGTTTACTTTACTTACTTTTAATACTAAATATTAAAAAAGAAACTTAAAGGAAAAAGGATATACGAGGGTGGATTGATAAGTTTCCGGCCTGACCAAGAAAAACAAGGTTTTTAAAAATTTTTTTTTTTTATTTCTCAACATAATCTCCTCCAAGGCTGATACATTTCTCATAGCGGTGTTCCAGTCTATTAATGCCATCTCTATAGACTGATTCGTCAAGCTCCTCAAAATAACCATTTACAGCTTCGATTACTTCTTCATTGTCCGCAAATCTCTTACCGCCAAGCCATTTTTTGAGATTAGGGAACAGAAAATAGTCACTCGGGGCTAGGTCTGGAGAGTAAGGAGGGTGCGGCATCAATTCAAACTTTAGATCGTTGATTTTAGCCGTCGCAACGATTGACGTGTGCGCTGGTGCGTTATCGTGATGAAACAAGATTTTTTTCTTCGCCAGATGAGGTCGTTTAATTTTCACCTCGTGGCTCAAACGTTGCAATAAGTCTGCGTAGTATTGACCAGTGATAGTATTACCCTTTGCAAGGTAATCAATGTATATAATACCTCTTGCATCCCAAAAAACAGTAGCCATAACCTTGTTCGCCGAAAAAATTGTTTTTGCCTTCTTTGGAGTTGGTTCCCCTGGTCCAATCCACTGTTTAGACTGTTCTTTGGTTTCAGGAGTGTAGTGGTGGACCCACGTTTCGTCAACGGTTACGAATCGACGCAAAAATTCGCTTGGATTACGCTTATACAATGACAAATTTGCGGTAGAAATGTTTTTTCGAATCAATTTTTGGTCGACTGTTAGCAAACGCGGCACCCATCTTGCACAGAGCTTTTCCATATGCAAATGTTGGTGCAAAATATGTTGCACACGTTCATATGACATCTTACAGGTCTCAGCTATCTCACGCACTTTCAATCTGCGGTCTCCCAGCACTATTTGATGAATTTTTTCGATCATATCTGGAGTTGTGACCTCAACGGGGCGTCCTGAGCGAGGCCCATCAGAGGTGCTCACACGACCCTTTTTAAACTCGGAAACCCACTGCTTAACGGTTGAATATGACGGGGAGGATGTCCCCAGTGTTGAGTCCATCTCTTTTTTAATTTCCTTCGGCGTTAACCCCTTCAAATAAAAGTATTTGATGACAGCACGATTTTCCTGCTTTTCCATTTTTACGAAAACCACAGAGGCGTCTTGTTCAGCGTGCTGTCAAACCTACACTAGCAAGGAGATCGGGCTGAAACTATAGCTACAAGCTATCCAAGGATGGTACTATAGAATGTCACCTCAAGGTAGGCCTAGTGGCGTCATCTCTTGGTTAGGCCGGAAACTTATCAATCCACCCTCGTACAACAATGTCCTCGGAGTAAGTGTTCTTTGTTCCTATGTCTGAATAACACATGGTTGAAGTATAGAGACAAACTAATTTTTTCTCGATATTTTTACTTTTTTTAAATGGCTTGAACAATTTTTTTTTGCTAAAAGGTCAATTTGTGTGTTGGAAGAAAGGTAAGTTCTCAATTTTTCATAACTCTCACAACTATCATCCTATTTTCATTAAAACTCACGACAAGCTCTCATGTATTATAGAAAATTACAGCATTTAACACAATTACTGTGTCGGTAAATATAGGGTTGTTCGGAAAGTCATTTCGTTTTTTTTTGTGGAAATGAAAGACAGTTTTCGTATAATAAACAAATACTTTATTAAATTATATATTGACCGTTCTGGNTCGGGAAAAAACGAAATGACTTTCCGAACAACCCGATAGAAAAAATTGTGCTTAGAAGAATTATTTGAACGAAAGTATCAGACTAAATGAACAAAACCAAAAGCGAGAGTATATCAGCAAAACTAAGAGCAAAACCAAGACTAAAAGTATTTGAGGAAGACCAATACCAAGGCGGAATAAGCTAGACCAATATCAAGATTGGAACAGTCTTGCTCTTACTTTACTCATCACTAGTTGTTAGCAGTAGTACCCGTGGTGACAATATAATTTCGTTTTTTTGAAACTTCTCTTTTTATAAAATTCTATCCTTTATTATAAAATACATAAAAATAAAACCGAACACAATTCCGCAAATTTTGCATTCCAAATTATTTTGTTTTCCTTTTATCTCTGTCATATGCCCACCTGTAATGCTATTCGTGAATAAGAAAAAGTCACGTTTTTCAATTCCGTTTATAAATAAAAATATATGCCGCAATAAATATAGCAACCCCCGCCAGTGATTTTAAGGGCTCAGGGAATGTGAAGTGCTTCAAGCGGAGTACGTACAGCAATTCCTTCACTTTATGTCTTTTTACTTTTGGCAAAAGGAACGTTCAAGATTTTGTCCTTTATTGAGTAGCTTATACGAAAAAATTTCACCCCAAAGCAACAATATTCAAGGAAATTTAATATTGAATACGGAAAAAATCATAAAAAGCAACCTTTATAAAAATGAAATATTTTCAATAAATAGTAAACCGGAAAATATTTGCTACATAATCAAATCGTTGAAGGATTGTGTTGTATCATTGGCAAAATCTATACGAATCAACATAAGAATACTACACGTGTGTAGTACGAGTAGGTAGTCAATAGAACTTAGGCACCCTGACAACCTCCTCCCCCTACATTCCTATATCTATGATTAAGGATAGTCATCAAGGGTGTTACGTGTGTACGTTAACATATGCTCATTTTTACTCGTTTTAAATTATATAATATCATCACCATAAGGTCTTAAGACTGGTTGGACACGCATCTCCACTCTTTCCTATCCTGAACTAATCTTCGAATTTCCCTAAAACTAGAACAACCCATAGCCTTAACTATTTGCGAACAGTAATCTAATCTACGTCTACCTTTACCCCTCTTAACTTCCGTTTCTGTCTCTAATATGTCTCTGACTAGACCTTCATGCCTGAGAAGGTGTCCTACCAACCTATCTTGCCTATTTTTTATTGGCTTCCGTAGAGTAATCTATTCACATATTCTTTCTAATGCCTCTTCATTTCTAATCTTCTCTATCTGCGGTATCTTCATCATTCGCCGGTAACACCACATTTCGAACGCTTCTAAAGTTTTTCTTTCTGTCGCGCCCATCGTCCATGTTTTGCACTCGTACAACACCAAACTCGAAACATACCCCTTTAACAATCTTTTTCGAATTTGTAAATTAATCGTTCGCGAGTATAGAAGTGACTTCTTTTTATTGAAAACAACTGCGGTATCCTCTGCTTTATATCCCTATTACTCCTTCCGTCCTTATCTGACTTATCTGACTTCCTAGATACCTAAAATCAGCCACTTCTTCTAGTCTTTCGTCTTCTATCTTTACATTCACTCTTTCCCCACTTTTTCTTCCCTTACATACCACAATTTTTGTTTTACTTTTATTTATTTTTATAGATTACTGTCTTGTTTCAATTTTTTAAATAAAATTGCAATTATCTCTTAAACTCTAATAAACTTGCGTAGGTGCATGATTTGATTTAAAAACCTTTTTTGTCAAGAAGTAAATTTACTTTTAAAAAGTCCGAAAAAAAAAATTAATCTCTTTGAACTTTGACGAATTTCCCTTTGCACACAGTTTTTTTGTCATTAAAAGACGTATTTGGTTTTAGGTAAGGAAAAAATTTCAAAAGCGGAGGATTTCCGGCCCACCCTAACCTGCATCCTTCCTGAAAAAGATTCTTCTTTCTTCCTACCTTTTAAACTTTTGTTGTTTTCTTTTTCGTTAATAGCCGATTGTAAGTTTAATAAACAAAGTTTTTGTTCGCCAGTTATTGATTGGGTTTTTTATCGAATCGCATGGTTTCTTTTAATTAACTAACGTTTTATCATCATTTTTCAAGAAAAGCGTAACCCAAAGAATTGTTCTCTATTGATTTTATTTCCAATAAATTCAGCTCACTGGATTTATGTATTGTTTCGCAGTCTTTACGAATTAATGACGAACATTTACCTACATTTTATCGCCACATGACACATGCCACCGATTACCGATGAGCAATGTCACCTGAATTTATAAAGAGACTTTATTTCTTTCTCCGTCCATTATCTAACATTACTGGACACGGTTTTTACCATTTTGTCCTACTACATGTCGCTATTACTACAATCCTAAAGTTTATCTTAACAATGGGATAGCTTAATGTCAATCTTATAAGTGCAAAAGATACAAAATAATTAAATTTCCGAGTTTTATAAAATTTAACAAAAATGGCAAAGTATACACTGTCGGAATGGAAAGAAAATGGATACCATTTCTGGTAAACGTACCACGTTTTACATGTAGCAACAATTCGTTCGTCAGATAAAAGAAAGAAACTAAAGGCAAACGAATATTTCAGTTTAGTTTAGTTAACCCTCCAAAAAAGATCCATATATATAAAAGAAAGTCGTGTTAGTTACACTACTTATAACTCAAGATAGGCTGAACCGATTTGGCTGAAAATTGGTGGGGAGGTACCTTAGAACCAGGAGACGGACATAGGATACTTCTTTAATCCCGTGGTATAAGAAAATGAAACTGACATGGAATAACAAAACGCAACTGACCGCTAAACTTAATGTTGTCTATGGTTAAGTATGGTGTTTTATTTATAGTCAGATTTTACCTGAAACTTGTCTTTAATTACCTGAAACTTGTCTTTGATGCTTTTTCATATAAAATTAGTGATATACATACCTATTTCAACATTTTACAAAATTCTACCTCTTTAGGAAGCTGAATGGGGTTGCAAAGATTGTATGTTTGTTTTTGGTCCGATTTACTTGAAACTGGTTACAAAATTCAATCTCTTTTGGGGGAGGATTGATGAAGAGGAGTTGCAATGTTTAAATGGAACATGTATTATTTGTGGTAAGATTTTCTTGAAACTTGCTCTTAATGGTCTCTCATTTACTTTCTGAAAGACCTACCTCGACATTTTAAAAAATTCAATCTCCATGGGGGGAAGGGTAAAAAGGTATTGCAATTTTTATTTGGAATATACTTTATTTGTGGTTGAATTTACTTGAAACTTGATATATATATATGCTGTTTGATATTATTAATCAAATGAAAAGATGTTGCAACGTTTCCATGGGGTATATTTTATTTGTACTAGAATTTACTCGAAGGTTGCTCATTGTTGAAACTAAGCAAATACGTGTTTTTTGGCAATTTTTAAAAATCAACCCTTAAGGATGAAATGTTGTTGCTACCTTTGTACTTGGAATCTAAGATGGCGACATTACATAAAATTAAAACGTTGTAAGGGTGAATTGGGAGTTAATAGGTTTTATGGAGAAACAATATTAATTTCTGCGAGCAAAGCTAGTAGACTAATAAAATAACAAAATGCGTAATCATAGGTAAGATTAAATTTAACATTCGAGAATAAAAGATTAGAAGGCTTGTAAGTAGGGTTGCCACCCGTACTTTATTATAAAGTATTGTACTCTATTTTGACTGTGCGTACGTTATATTTTACAAGACACATAAAGTACGCAAAAATACTTTATTGCTGTTGTTGCTACGTTTGTATTTGAAATTTAAGATGGCAACATTACATAAAATTAAAACGTTGTAAGAGTGAATTGGGAGTTAATACGTTTTATGGAGGAACAATATTAATTTCTGCGAGCGAAGCCGAGGGGAAAAGCTAGTCAAACAATAAATTCCATTTTGTATTTTTCTCTCCTTGTGTAGATAGAAAATTATTTCCTAAATTAGTGAAAAATCATGGAGATAGAAACAATATTTCGACTATTTTAAGTTCAAAATNTTGGATACCAAAGATGGGTTCGGTTTTTCTCGCCGAATCATTTCAACAATATTAAATTTCTTATAATTGTTTTTCAGTTCTAGGAAGAAAGTTACACTGAACACTTAGTAGTTTGAGTATATAATAACTAACTTGACTTCATGAAAAATCAGTACAGTTCTCGTCAGTGTAGCGAGAAGATCAGTCTGTCATTGACTAAACAACTTACTAAAATCGTTTGAAAAGTTACACTTTCATTAAAATGTCTGATAAATCAGCGAAAGAAATTATTTATGATAAAGTAAAACCAATTATTGATAGTTGTGACGATAGATCCATCTATGTTGTTGTCTGAGGAAAGGTACGAATTGCTTGTACGAGAAGTTGAGCATGCTCAAAATGCGCGTAAAAATCAGGAATCTCGACAATGTAAGTGTTCAGTGTAACATTCTTCCTAGAACTGAAAAACAATTATAAGAAATTTAATATTGTTGAAATGATTCGGCGAGAAAAACTTGGTATCTTTGGTATCCAATTATAGTTGTCAATAATTGAATTGTTTCTTAAAAACTGAAAAATGGATTAAAATTCATTTGTTTTATAAGTACAATATAAATCTCAATGTACGAAGGTAGAAAGCGGCAAATAATACAAGTCGAACATTAAGAACGCGTTCCGACTGTTTAACAGTTCCCAGAACGCGTTGCGAGCGTTTAAAAACAGCCAAAACGCGTTCTGTGTGTTCGAAGGCAGCCAGAACGCGATGTGGCCGTTTTTTCCGGCCACTGAGCGTTTTCGGTCTTCGGGCCTAACATATACAATTATTAAGAGCACCCACGTTGAACATTCATATAAATAGTCACAATTTACAATTTAGAACCAGTCTTGCGTTTAATAATGTCTACATGAAGAAGTGAACGAAACACGTGTCCATATAGCTCTTGCGTTTACTTTTTCTCAAAAAATTACTTAATCGTTGTACCAAGACCAATTTTGCTCATTACTAAAAAACGGCGAATTATTATAGAAAAAGTTGCTTAAAAGATTGATCTGACACTTTAGTTTTTCCGAAGGTTTATATAATACAAGAAAATTGATTGTAAGTGGATGCTGTTTATTATGTTTCAGCACATTCTACCTTATAAACTTTAATAATTGCCAATAAACTGCAACATACGGTTTCGCCAAGAACTAGTGGCGTCGATGATGCTTATAGATTGAAATTTTCTACTATAAACGATAAACTTTATTGCAACCTCCATTATTGACTTATTTTGTCCACTTTTGCAATGTTACTTTTACAACTCAATAAAAAATTAATAACATACAAAGCCGCCCTGATGCTACCATACACAAACACGTTCTTTGTACGAGGACGATGAAATCTGAACCAAATGGTCACTGTGAATTCCAAATGCACATGTGATTCAAAAAGGAAAATGAAAAAACATCAAAATGTACTTTATATACCGACTAAAAAAATTTTTAGGCAAAGTTGAAGTTTTTAAGGGTTGTTAATAGCTCTTAAAATTTGTATTGTATAAAAGCAGGACAGAGTGTGAGGTGAAATGTACATTGACGATAACGTCAATACACAAAATCAAAGTGAATGATTCATAATTTCTAATTTCAAATTTGAACGGCAAAATTTTCTTTGCAATGGTTCAAGCCAAGGGCGGCAGGGTTGTCGTAAGGTAACATATAGTATGACGAAACTGTACTTTTCTGAATTTGGAGGAAAAAAATTCGTAATTTCAACTCTTTTCTAACCAGTTTTCAAATTTGGAAGGCAAATTTCTGGTCTTTACAGTGGTTCAAACCAATTTTAATTTGTATGATACAAAAGGGCGGCAGGGTTGTCGTAAGGTAACATATAGTATGACGAAACTGTACTTTTCTGAGTTTGGAGAAAAAAAAATCATAATTTCGACTCTTTTCTAACCAAATTCAAATTTTGAAACCAATTTTAATTTGTATGATACAAAAGGGCAGCAGGGTTGTCGTAAGGTAACAAGTATTATGATGAAACTGTGCTTTTATGAATTTGAAGGAAAAAGATTCATAATTTCAACTCCTTTTTAATCAATTTTAGAATTTAGACGGCACAGTTTTGGTCTTTACAATTGTTCAAGCCAATTTTGATTTGTAAGATACAAAAGAGCGGCAGAGTTGTCATAAGGTAACATATATAATGATAAAGCTGTGCTTTTATGAATATAAAGAAAAATGATTAATAATTTCAACTCCTTTTTAACCAATTTTCAAATTTGGACGGCAAAATTTTGGTCTTTACAATGGTTCAAGCCAATTTTAATTCATATGATACAAAAGGGCGGCAGATTTGTGGAGGAAACTATGCTTTTATGAATTTGGAGGAAAATGATACATAATTTCAACTCCTTTAATTAAATAATTCGAAGTGTTCTGTATTCTGTCGAAACTGCCAGACGCGCATCGCAATTTCGATCTTTTTGGATCTCATCAACGAGTCACAGACAGCTCCGACAGAACACAGGCCAACTTTTACCTGCTGTCTCAACAGCGCGTTTTAGAAAATACTACAAATGGCGCGGTAAACGCCATCTCTAGTACAATGCTACATTTTAAGGTTACGTATGCTCCAACAAGGTCCTTTTAAATATTTGGATATTTACTTGCTGAAACGAATCCCGGCGTAGCTCACCTCATCGTGATAGACATGTTACCATAATCGAATAAAATAATTCGAAGTGGTCTGTATTCTGTCGAAACTCGTATACGTAATAGCATTGTACTGCAGATGGTGTTTACCGCGCCATTTGTAGTATTTTCTTCAACTCCTTTCTAACCAATTTTCAAATTTGGATGCAGGAAATTTCTCTCCTTACAGTGGTTCAACCGAAGCAGATGTAATAAGATAATGCAAATGGTGCACTTTCAAGGGGGAGGGGGGATCCAACTAATGGGCCCCCGCAAGTTGCCCCAAATTTCAGTTATGCATTTCTTGTAAAAATTGAATATTATGCGTTATTTAGGAATTTTACAGCTTGTTATTTATTAAAAATCGAATGGCAAGTCAGTCGACATATTTAGGTCCTCACCAACTTCTTTAACGGTGATACGACGATTGGCCAATACTATTTTCTTCACTTCGTCAATGTTTGCGTCTGTTGTTTCGGCCCTGAGAACAGTTTGTACCACCGATAAACGTTGCTTCGATACAAGGTAGCTTCACAATATGCCACACTCAACATTCGGAACATTTAATTTTGTTTTTCGCACAAAATTTGATACAGATTCTTTGATCCATTTTTTGGAATAGGCAAAAAACGAAGATGAACCAAACCACGTGCAAGCAAAGCAGCTGTCAAAAACTAACTGAATATTCAAGCCGAACTTGTTGGTATAAATGAGAGACATGAGTACTATCATGACGCCACAAAAAAATAATCGAAAATGGAATATACGTAACCCGCGGAAATTCAAAATACTTTCTGAATAGGCCTCGTATATAGTCGTGAGTAGTATCGTTTGGAAGGTATCTTACGTAGGTCTGTATTTGCACAAAATTCAAAAACTTGGAGAAAGTTCATAGAAGCTCTGTTCGTATGACTAAAATACAAGGATATTTTGAATAAAATCATCGAATGAGAGAGAGAGAGAGTGGTTCATTAGATGAATAAAGACTTACGAAATACTCAAAATAGAAGACAAAAAATATCAAGCATATCCCTATTTCAAATTCTCAAAGTAAAATTGTTTTAAATGTACAACGAAATACAAAATGTAAAACGTGTCTATTTAGGCAACGTATACAATAAAAATTTATTCTTCATAGCAAAGACAATAATAATTGTCCCTATTTCTTTATCGTTATTTCTGTGTAAATTTACCCTTTGTAAGTTATCAATTGAGTTAATTTTTATGATACAAAAGGGCGGCAGATTTGTGGAGGAAACTGCTTTTATGAATTTGAAGGAAAATGATTCATAATTTCAACTCCTTTCTAATTAATTTTCGAATTTGGATGCAGGAAAGAGGAGTTCAACCAAAGCAGATGTAATAAGATAATGCAAATGGTGCACTTTCAAGGGGGAGGGGTTATGCATTTTTTGTAAAAATTGAATGTTATTCGTTACTTTTTTACAGCTTATTATTTATTTTTATTATTTATTTTTTTTTTGAAAAGAGAACCACAACTGAACATATGCATCCGACTCCAAATGAATATACGGTCCTGGCTATATTGAGACTTTCCTGCGGTAATGTGCAATATTGTGGTGGTAACCATGTATGTACATAATAAAATTAAAAATAAAATTGTTTTCACGAAACCAGCACCTTCCTTCCGGTAGTGCTGTTTGACATAAGCCACTGACAGGGAGTGTTAATGACAATATACCTGTGTAGCCTGCAGCTATTCGACTCCCAACAAATTAAGTTTCGTTACACGATATTTACAGTAATTGCAAAACAACGTAACACTCGTTTTAATTAAAGGTACTAATTTAGTAAAACGATAGATGTAGTCAACTAACAAATTTAGTTACTAACGAATAGTAATTAAGATATTTTACTAAAACAGCTTTTTTTGACTTAGACTGAACGAACGAAAAGCATTAAATAGAACAGACTTATCTACACAAGATAAGCAAAGGATTAGGAACTTCCCAAAGGATTGTTTCAAAAAACTTTTTACTTTTTGTGTACATGACTAAAGGACAAGTTCTATTCGAAATTAAAAGCGTAAATATTGCTTCAAATTGTAGCGCAGGGTCGAGTCGCCTTCAATAAAAACAAGTCACTTCTATGCTCGCGAACGATTAATTTGGAAATTCGAAAAAGATTATTGAAGGTGTATGTTTGTAGCGCGGCACTGTACGGGTGCGAAACATGGACAGTATAGGCGCGGCGTAAAAGAAAAGGTTAGAAGCGTTCGAAATGTGGAGAATGATGAGAATACCGTAGATAGAGAAGGTTAGAAATGAAGAGGTATTACAAACAATAGGAGAACAGAGGAGAGAAAGTCAATAAAAAAAGGCGAGATAGGTTGGTAAAACACCTTCTCAGGCCTAAAGGTCTAGCCATATTAGAAAGCAAAAACAGGAGTTAAGAGGAGTAGAGGTAAACCTAGATGAGATTACTATTCATAAATAGTTAAAGATGTCGGTTGCTCTGGTTTTGGGGAAATGCGAAAATTAGCTTAGGATAAGAAGGAGTGGAGGTGCGTGTCCAACCACACTTTGGACTGGCGACTTTATGATGAGGATGATAGGTTTTAAACACATTCAGTTCTTAGAAACTGCCAGACGTGGATGCGATTTCGAACTTATTAGCTCTCATATGCACGCCACGGACAGTTTCAATAAATTACCGACCAGAGCGAAGTTGTTCCATCTAAGTACAGTAGAATCCGCTTATAATGACATCGATGGGAAATGACAGACACGTCATACATAACGGGCGTCATCCAAAGAATAGTCTTAGTAAATAAACAAATTTCTATTTTTGTTAGTTATTTAATTTAATAGAAAGAAAAACTACAAATTGTATATATTTATTAACAGAAAAAGAACGATGAATTGTGATACCAAAATACATAAGAAAGGTCAGAAAAATGAGCGAAAATGTTATTATTAATCATTTGGGTCACTATAGCCGGATATGATTTCTTGAGAATCAGTCATAATAAACGATATGTCATTTTAAACGAAGTCATTATATCCAAACTTTCCTACACAGGATTTAATATGAAAACCAAACTTAACACTGTAATTACTTCATATTAAGCGGTTGGTCAATATAGGCGGAGTCATAATAAACGAATTCCACCATACAGACAGACGACGGTCAAGATTTCAAGTAAATATTCAGCAAGAACATTATAAACGAAATAATTTTCGAAATGGTGTTTTGTATAATGTTAAATATTAGAGTATTCATTTAGCTAGGGAAAGAAAATTATAAGTACCTACTTACTTATTCTTTTTATCATTACACTTTATTATTTAATAACCGTTTAAAGAAGAAAAAACTTGTTATAAATCTACCTCCATAACAACTACCTCATTTCGTATTGATTTATAAATTTTCATAGCCATTTTACATGCATCATAATGACTCTGAAGAAAATGTAAACCCGTATTTAATGTAGGCTATTATAAGTGAACACACTTTAACGGACGTGTAATTAATGGGAAATTCAATCAATGTTTCCAGTACAGGTACATTTACATATGTAAATAAACACTTTCGCATAAAGATAGACTTAACGAAAATTTGAAATTTACCATGCTATAGGTACATTGCTCATCAGAAAGCTCATAGTAAGCATTAAAACAAAAATAGACAGTGATTAAAATTCATGCATTCCTTAATTAAATATTAACAATAATTAAGATGGATGGACGTTTCTATAAAATAATTTTTAAATTTTAACTGAGGCATAATTGCCTTTAATTGGTCACTTGTAAATTATATTAAATAAAATCTAAATACTATAAAAGAGAAAAGAAAAAACCATAACAATTACTTTTGATGTTATACAGCCTTTTGTTGTAAATATTTATTAAAAAGTAGCGCAAACAATAGTTTTACTTAATCAAGAAAAAGGAAATAATAATTTATCGTATATATCATAATTAATTTTCAACATATATCTATAATAAAACAGTTTGTTACGTTCGCAGTTAATTAAACTTAAATCATCAAGGCGGCGCATTTAATAAAGGGAGAAAAACAGAAGCAAAATTCTGTTTTCCGATAGGTAATTGTTTTAGGAGAGCGCGAAAAATTCAAAAAGCGAAGAGAGTAAAAATCATTTCCACTTACGTTGTTATTAACTCCGGTGGAAATGTAACTTTGCAGTTGGGACTGGGATTTATATCGCTGGATAAAATCGGACTAGCAGAGATGTGCACGAGGTGGAAACACTTAAACGGCACAACAACGACAGTGTGCAATGTGGAAAGATTGGCTTTTATACCTTCAGTAAAAGCACAGGCTGCCCTGCGCCTTACAATGGCGGCATCCGAACATTTACAGATAATACTACATTATTTACTAATACTAACAAACAATCCATTGTTTAGGTTATCTACAAATGTATTTTCGAATTAGTCTAATGCATAACAAGGATAATACCTCTAATGGAAAGAAAAGCCCGAAAAACGGATTCATAACATAGTATCGAAAAATAATCGCGTTCAAAAGGAATTTCCAGAAATAAAGAAAAAATATTACGGCTGGGAAATCATTAAATTTAACAATCTATTGTTATCGATTTTAAGAAAATGATCGATTAATTGAAATAAAAAAGTTTATTACATGAAAATTCGTGTTTTTATTCTTTATTTAGGACAAATACATTTTCATAAAAAGTTTACCATGAATTTCATCCAAAAAATGTATCTATTATCCTCAAGTTATTATTCCCCTAATGAAGAATTTGATTAATAATCGACTATTTCGTTTAATCGATTGTTTTTATTACCCGTATTAGTCTAAACAATCTATTATTTTGATTAATTGAACTAATTATTAAAAAAAAAAAATTAATCGATAATCATCTGATGATTTACTAAAATCTAACAACAAAAATTTGCATAGATTGCAGGCACATGAAGCATATATCAAATTAAAAGCGTCGGCATTCTACGTTTACTAAAAAGCGTGCGGATCGACTGGTTCCACGGCTCACATATATTTTCTTGTATTATATGAACTAGAAAATCTCTCTTTTCTCAATCAAACCTAAAACGTTTACAATCCACTGATTAGGTAAGTAGCAAAATGGCCAATAGAAAAGGATTGGACTAGGGGTTACGATCCTGTTACAAAGGGTGAGAAAATGAATTTTGAATTACATTTAATAAGTTGGTAAAGGCTTTCGGGGCCAGTAGGTGAACTCTGGAAAACCTCGCCACTCATGCTAACAAAACACACTGCAACCACGAGACCCGAATCAGAACAACATCAGATCATCAATTGAGGTAATCACGATCATATAAAAGTTACTATAACAGGCGGGGTGAAAAGTTCGTAGGCTTGTATAGAAAAAAATTTTTTTTTTGATAGAATTTGATTTTATTATTCCATATAGTTCCTTTCGAGGGCGATACAACGATTATAGCGGTCATATAATTTTTCAATATCATTTTTATAATACAATTTGTCTTTAGCCTCAAAATACGCTTCAGTTTCGGCGATTACCTCTTCATCGGCGCGAAATTTCTGTCTAGCAAGCATCCTCTTGAGGTCTAAGAACAGAAAAAAGTCGCTGGGGGCCAGATCTGGATAGTACGGTGGATGCGAAAGCAACTCGAAGCCCAATTCATGGAATTTTGCCATTGATTTCATTGATTTGTGACACAGTGCATTGTCTTGCTGAAACAGCACTTTCTTTTTCAAACAACAAAAGTTCTTTCGCTAAAAATGCTATAACTCAGATACTAATAGTGCAACAACTGTCAAATTTATACAGGTGTCTTTTGAAGGTTAGGGCTAACTTAAAATCATATGGATTTGATACTAGTAGAGTAATATATGGGTCAGCCTACGAACTTTTCAGCCCGCCTTTGTAGGTTGAGTTCGACATTCATTAAAAGAAAAGAGTGCGCGACGATTGGTTACACGGTTAACGCATTCGAAAACAAAGCGCGCATAATAAGAACATATGTAGGCACGAGATCTGTTCAAAAGTATAGCGAATTTTGTGTTTTTTCAAAAATTATTTATTGATTCATGAATATCTTTTTTGTCCCCTTCAAAGTAATTCCCACCAGATATTATGCACTTGTGCCAACGTTTTGTCCAATCCTCGAAGTACTTCAAAAATTCATTTTTTGTTAGCGTAGCGTCGTCCTTTCATGGGCCTCTTCAGTTTCGGGAACAAGAAAAAGTCACATGGGGTCACAGATCTGGAAAATAAGGTGGCTGCAGCATTATTAGTGTGTTGTTTTTGGCCGAAAATTCGCGAAAATCAACGATGTATGAGCAGGGGCGTTATCATGGTACAAAATCCAATTTTTGTTATTTCACAAATCCAGGCGTTTTTGGCGGATTACTTCGCCCAAATTGTGCATAACTTGCAGATAATATTCCTTATTGACCGTACTACCCTGTGGCAAGAACTCATGATGCACCACGCCCCTGCAATCGAAGAAAATTGTAAGCAAAACCTTCACATTCAATCTAACTTAGCTCGCTTTTTTCGGTCCTGGCTCGTGCTGCAGCTTCCATTGGGATGATTAAGCTTTAGTTTCCACGTTATAACCATAAACCCATGATTCGTCACCAGTTATGATCCTCTGGAGCAAATCGTGGTCATCGCAGACAGAATATAACAGCTCCTTAGCAATTTTGGTACAAATTTCGCGGCGACCCGTCTCATGCCGAAATCATTGGTAAAAATGGAACGGCAAGAGCCAATCGATATGTTTAGATCCTTAGCTATTTCTCTAACGGTGATTCGACGATTGGCGAAAACTATTTTCTTCACTTCATCAATGTTTTTGTTTGTCGTTGACGTGCTCAGACATTTTCTATTAATTCACGTCCGTTAAAAATTAACTGAACATTCAACATGGCCGAAGTTATCGGTATAGGTAAGAGACATGAGTACGAACATAGCGCCAGAAAAAAATTGAAAATCGGATATACGTAACCCACGGAAATTCAAAATTCGCAGTACAAAATTCAAAAACTTCCGAAAAGTTCATAGAAGCACTGTTCGTATGACTAAAAATACAAGGATATTTTGAGTAAAATCATCGAGGTGAACTCTAGGTCATTAGATTAGTAAAGGTGGTCGTTACTGATAAATATTAGGAAATAGTCAAAATAGAAATATATTTAAAATAGAAGACGAAAAATATTAAGCGAATCCCAATTTCAAATTGTCAAAGTAAGATTATTCTTAAATTTGTAACAAAATGTAAAGCGTGTCTATTTAGGAAACGTATACAAAAAAAATTTGTTTTTCATGGCAAAGACAATAATAATTGTCCTTATTTCTTTATCTTTATTTCTATGTGAATTTACCCTTTGCAAGTTATGAATTGAGTTAATCTATATAGTTGCTCAATTAAGTATAATACCCATGTTAATTAAAAATATCCAGCTTAATTATATCGAACTCGAAAGTATAATTAAATTAAAATAAAGGATAAATCAAAAAATGTATGTGAA
>NW_020439030.1:685200-729441 GCF_000699045.2 Agrilus planipennis
GTAATTCTTCCCTATAAACAATAGAATATCAGTTTTAAATAATATCTTGATCCTGCATGTAATTACTTAAAAAAACTGAATAAGTCCTTGACGTCAGATGCATTATAGATCATATTTACGATTAAATAAATCTTTTAATACAGCTTAACAGAGTTATTACTTGATTATCATTTTTCACATGGTAACAACCAAGGTTTCTAAAACTGCAGATTTGACTATGTATTTATTTAGTTACTGGCACTTCGGATTCAACACATATGTGTGTCTTTTTTAATGACCTAATTGTAAGCAGGTATCACTTTTTAAATTACCTACATTGATAATAAACGCATACGTAAAAACTACCCCGATATAATAATTCAGCCAATTATTTAGTCAGAGTAAGTTTACTAATAGGTAGTGCATTAGGTACCAAAGGAAGATCTTTCGGTAGGGGTTTTCTCCCTTCCTTTTTAGGGTTCCGTACGTCCGAACGCAAAACGGAATCCTTTTAGGATCTCTCGTGTGTCTATCTGTCCATCTGTCACAGTTAATTTGCTCCGGATATACTGGACCGATTAAGTAGAAATTTAGGTACACATATGAATTTCTGTAACCCAAACACAAACGCATAACGTAAATAAATTAATTTTGAACAGGGAGGTCATTTTTGAAAGTTTTGCAAACTGTACCGTGTGACATATCAAATGAAAGGGCTTGTTGTAAAGGTCTCAAAAATATATTTTTTAAATTTTAAAATAAATAGTTTTAAAGTTATTTAAGAAAGGAAATTAATTTTGACCTTTCCCCACCCTTTTCTCCGAAAGTACTGAACCTAAAACTTTGAAATAAATACAGAAAATAGTTATTTACCTATAGAATATATTGTGCATACAAATTTACATTTTCAATTTGAATGTATGGGAAAACATGTTCGTTTTCAACTACAAGTTGATTCTCGAGTTAGGGTTCCGTACGTCCCAATGAAAAACGGAACCCTTATAAGATCAATCGTGTGTCTGTCTGTCCGTTTTTTATTAAAAATATAGCATACAAACGCCAAGATTGATATTCTAATAGATTCGAATATATTTTCAATATTGAAGGAATAAAAATTAAATTTTAAATTACATGTGTATGTTTGTGTTGCAAAACTTTTGATAAAAACAAAAAACATTTATAAATCAAAATATAGGCATAAAGAAAACATGGATTCGAGTGATAATTGATTTATTGATTGTCATTTATGATAGATTAAAATCAAATTGACGTCAACATGCACAGCAAAAATAAAACAAAATAAAAAATATAAACAACAGATTTTAAATATTACTTGTGAATATTATCTACATTAACATAAATTAAATTCCCGAAACCAAAACAAACTTAGTTCTTTATTTTTTTTTTTTATTTTATTCTTAAACTGAATTATCTTCAACTTTTTGCGTATTTTTATTGCACTGCAGTTCTCTCAGAAGGTAATACTTCTGCAATGTTTAACTAATTAGTAATGCATTCAATTGTTTGTAATAAAACATAATAACGTCCTAATAAAACCGTCGTTATTACCTCCAACAAACTTATTTTAGGAACGACTTTTAGGATTTATTATCTTAATGTAAAGAAAGGCTTTGAAGATGAACAAGGCAATCTTTAATTACTTTTATGATCTCAAACGAGATAATTCTTACTGTAATCTTTTTAAACGTTGAATAACTGGAAAACAAAGTCAATTTGAAACGGTTACATTTCTTTACATGTTTGCTTGTTTATTAGCCACACTAAAACAATTTAAAATGTCTGGCAAAAACGAAAATAACTTGTTGCTTTTTCTTTTAAGTAATTATGATAAAAATTAATTCTTTTCTCCTATTTTAACAAAATGGCTAAAAGAATTACATTTCCTTTCAAGGTACATACAAACGTTCCAAGTTATACATATTCGTAATTCTTCCCCTAATACTAATGCACAGGACTATTCAAGCAACTTAAAGGTTCGTTGTTTATTAATAAATAAAACACTTTTCACCCTTTTAAGTTGCTTGAATAGTCCTGTTCCAAGTGATAATCATCAACTACAACATTTAATTATCCCTATTGTAGTTCAAATTCTTTACATCAGATAGCAAAACTATAAAGTCCCTTCTAGTCGTAAAAAGACAGCGCGGAATATTGCATTTTTAAATTTATGTTCAACGTCGTACTATTAAGGACATCTATCAGAATTTAGTCTAAACTTTCAAACGGCATTCTCTACATCAGCGGTTCCCAAATGAGGTTGCGCGAGTTACGGCGTTTTTTTTCCTAATAAAAGTATATAAAATATTGAGAAAAGCACCCGTTGTGTATTTAACCATAAGAACGGCTTATTTTTCATGGCCAAATCAGTGAACAAAGGCCGAACCCTAACGGTTCATTTTATGATAGGAACGGGGCCGCTATTTTTGTAAAAGAAATATACCTAGATGCCAGATGAGAGAATAGGGCATTCGGTCTTACGTTAGGATACAATAAATTGGATATAATTGTTCATTAGTTACCTCGGTCATTTTGTTTATTTATTATCAGTATTATATGCGGATAAACCCTGTCTGATTACGCAAAGCAGTCTGACTCATTTATTTATTTTGATATTTACGGCAATTTTTTAATGTAGCTTATGTTATCCCAGAATATCCTTAGCAACAGATAAATTGCAGTTAAGTCTTTTTAAAAAAGCATGTGAATATATGGGACGTCAGCATTAATCACTTTTTCTACATACAGATGTGAGATGTCTTTTGAGAGATATCGAACTATTGCATGACGAGAAGTGGATAATTAAATTGTTTTAGTTAACCCAAACATTCAATAAACTCAACATAATCAGCATTTCCTTACAGTAAAGAACTACAACTACGCATACAATGAGAAACAAAATATCTTTTCTTCCTCTTCTAAATAGACTTATTCAAAGAGTAATGGTCAAAGTAACCACATATATGAGTAAAATCATAATCTCAAAAAATCCTTAAAGGAATATTTTCCAAAGGAATTGCAAGACAATCAAGCAGTACAGAATTCATTCACAAATCAGGCTAAACCAACAATGTTAACTGTCAGAGTATGGGAACATGATCAACATTAGCAATTAAATCAAATTTGAATGACCTTTTGTTGAGATGGCGTTCCGCCAAAAAAAGGGTGGTCAAAAAGAATTCCGTAGCAAAACAAATTGGGAACCGCTGCTCTACATCATAGTTATATGTTATATACCTAATAGAAAGTGAACTGGAATTTTTACAGAAATGTGCTGCCCCCTGAAGTTTATATCCAAAAGGTCGTACCAGAGTCTCCACTGAATGCTACTAATATGTAGAAATTATCCCGAATTTCGACGCCATCTAGCAATCAGTTTGCGTCTTTCCAACCAGACATTTTGCAATGTGCAGTTACAAAGAAATTAAAACCTAACATAAAATATTGTATTCGTTAACACATAAATAAACAATTTTCTGTATCCCTTCTTTTTTTTGTAGTAAGAAAAATAAATATAACTGGGAACCCATGTAGCACTGCAATTTTCAAATTTACTGTCATATATCGATATTCTACTAACTGCTAGATGGCGTCAACTTTAGCAGTAATTCCTACATATTAGTAGCATTCACTAGACTGTGTGATCTTCTGCATATAAACTTCAGAGGGCAGCACATTATTTTTACAAAAATTCAAGCTGATCATCTATAAAGTATATAGTCTATAGCCATACTGTGCTCTGGCATAGATAATACTCTGCTCTATTTGTCTATGCTACTCTACATAACCTCAATAATTTGTGCTAATTTTAAATACTTTTAAATGTTATTTTGAAGATTTTAACTGGAACTATTTAAATTTAAAACAATTTTTGCCCTTTTAGTATAAGTTTTAAAAGTATGGAGTATGAAGAAAAAGAAATTTATTTATTTCTCGATTTTAAAGGCGTACTTCCTCCAACCACTTTTAAACGAAATAAAATGTTTTTCAAGATGATAAATTTGGATTCTGATACACCCCTTGTACAGTTAGATGATGTTTTATACAAGGGCAAATACAGTGACACTATTGGCACAAATGTATTTTTTGAAGAAGTTGAAGAGGACGGCAGAGAAGCTCTTGACAAACCAACCCCTATAAGATTAAAACATCTTCTAAATCAAACAAAATTATTAGAAATGGAACGTGTTAAACTGCCGGATAATATGTTGCCAACTGATGAAAATAATTGCGTAAAAGTAAAATTTGATTGTGATTATAAACTAGTACTAGATAAAATAAGTAATGGTTCTTTTCGTATAGAAGATTATGTTGTTGAAAATGTTCACTCAGAATCTGAAGACGAAGAAAGTGCAACAGTGGAAAACAAGATCATTTCTATACACAGCAATGATGATACACCAAAGCAAATAAACTTGGCTTCTCAAGCAAATGAAATAACAAGAAGCCCTGCCCAAAACAAACCCACTGAAGCAAGCAATGCAACTATCACTGACTCATCTGTGGTAAAGCACAAGGAAATTGAGCAAATTTATATCAAGGAAGAGGAATCAAGCTACAATCAAAGTCTTAATGCATTAAGAAGAGCTGCCCAAGAACCACTCCACATACAACAAAAACATGAGATGATCCAAATTTCACCTGATCTTAAATTCAATGTTAATTTATTACCTTATGCAGCAATAGATCTTTTACTGCAAAATATGAGTCTAGAAGAAATAACTCTTAAAACTAACATGGACAGTTTTTATGGTTTCTTTGATTCCAAGTCAATCATAAAGCATGGTGCTTTAAAACCATTTCACAAAATATCAGAAATAAATGAACTATTAAATATTAATAACTTTGAAAATTTAGGAATAATTGGTAAACTGTGTGTTCTAATGCAATATTTAAGAGCAGAAGAACAACATTTAAAAGAAATGCCTAAAGAAGAATTATTAAAAGTAGATTCGTTTGGATATACACTTCTTCAGAGACATGAATTACTTAAATTATTTGCTACAAAAACTGTCCATGTTATTTCTAAAAAAATTAAGACTCACTATCTACGAAAAATGTAATATATTCATAAATATTATTTACATAATAAACCAAATATCTGATCATGTGTGACCGAACTTTTAATTGATTAAAGAAAACAACAGAACAATACTTTTAAACATTAATCATTCATAGTTAAGAAGCCTTACCGAAATATCATTAAGTACCAAGAAATTTCAATGAAATATATTCAGCAAGTCTATAAGATCACTAATTATTACTTTGTAAGTTACATTAAGTTTAAGTGTTTTTTAAATAAAATAGATCAAAATAGTTTAAGTACTGTCCTGTATTAAAATTCAAATGGCATCTTATCTATGAATGACATCAATTGAAACGATAAGGTAAACTTAACCTAACTTTTATATTTACAAACATTTAAAAACAAGAAAAAAACGAATATTTAATGTAAAAATGACCCTCGGTAATCCTAATAAAGTGTTTTCAAATAAAAGGTAAGTGTTACATAATTATGAACATTTATATTTTGTCTATTTATTGCTCTTTATTTAGGAAACAGCCCACATACCCTCCACAAGGTATCCGTTGTCAAAAATGCCTGGAATATGGACACTGGTCATACGAATGTAAAGGAAAGAGGAAGTATTTGCACCGATCTTCAAGAACCAAACAGTTACAGAAGCGGATTAAGCTCAGAGAACAGGCTAATACTACAACCAAGGATGGGTACACTACCAATCACTATTTTATGATAAACTACCTTAATTTTGTTTCCAAAAAGTTACTTAATGATCAATTTTTAAAAAACATATTTTTATAGAAAAGAAGACAAAAGCAGTTCTGATCAAAAAAAACAAAGTTCATCGTCAGAAAGCAGCAGTGAAGACAGTTCATCAGAAAGTAGTTCAAATGATACATCTTCCGATTCAGACACAGATAATAAAGACTCATCTTCCTCAACTTCCACGTCTTCATCCTCAAGTTCTGACTCTGACTGAATGTAAAATGTGAAGCACTGTATATAGCTTTATCCATTTAAACTGACTTTTAATTTTTATATAATAAATCTCAAACTTTTAAAAATATAATACAATTTAATTCTATTTTTCTTTACTGAGACAATCATAAATGTACAGTAACAATAGGTATTTGAGAATACAAAAAAATTAAAATAGTATTAAAATTAAAGGCATTATTTTAGTCTTCAGATATTTGAGTATCAGGAAGAGTGTGAATGATTACTTTTCGTCGGGGATCGTAAATAAAATTGTTTGATTCAAATATTTTACTTTGGTAGAAAGGTTTCAAATCAAATATGTCCAACTGCTTAGCCTACAATTTAGTAAGAAAAAAAAAGAGATATTAGAAAAATAAAAAAAAATAAGAAATTGTTATTACCTTATCCAGAAGATCTTTTTCATCAATTTCAATGTTTGAAGTATTACAATTACTTGTACCTCTCATAAATGCCAGCTGATCTTGAGTAAGTTGCCTTAAGATATAGAACAACAATTCACTATGGTCCTTTTTGAAGAGAAGATATCTTTGAAATACCTATAAATAAAGAAAAAATGAAAGTTTATTTTCTATCCCTTCCTAAAATCTTTTGAGCTTCAATCCTACTAAAAAATACCGGTGGGCGTGTAGTCCCCTACACCCACATTCTAGTGCAAAGCAGAAGGATAGAGTAGAAGGTCCTCTTTAACCTCCTTTTAGGAATCGTGCACAAAGGTGGGTGGAGATGGTTGGGGAGAAACAGATGAAGCACAAACGCTAAATTATTACGTAGAACGGTAGACCACGCCGCTTGCCGTCCCTTATTGTAATTACAGAGTTAGTAGTGGTCTTCATATACATGTTTATAACTAAATGAAAGCCAAACAATAAATAATAAGATGTACATTCATTACCTGTCTCATAGACTTCATAACACTATATTTTTGTGTATCAATGAAACTCTCAAGCATCATACGAACAGCCATATTAACATCATCTTCTTGAACATAATCACGTAAATGCATTTTGGCATGAGCTTCAGCCATTCTTATAATACTTTCTATGTGTCTTACAGTAATAGGTAAACTTCCTGTAGCCTGTTAGAACGAAAAAGGATAAAAATAAGAGGATAAAAACATTGGAACTTTTAAATTAAAATGTTACATTTGAAAAACTAAAAAGCTTAATAATATAAAATATCTTACTAATGATTCTTGTCGCAACTGACTGTATATTTTTGCCACTTTGTCTTGATCTATATTTTGAAGTTTTGGATGGACGTTTTCTCTGGCATATACTATATATTTCTTAAGCATCTCTTGTGGAATAGCCAGTTCATTTGTTACTTCTGTTGATGTCAAACCTTCGCCTTTCTTTGACGGATGATGACGAATATGTGATGACACCACAAACCTAATTGTCGGAAATCAATTTTTCAGATAATATAACGTAAAAAATTGTAACAGTACAGAAAAACAAATCTGAACTACTTAATTAACAATTTTATCTTCTGTTTCACTTTAAAAATAGATTTGACAGGAATACACAAAAATAAAAAGTAATAAAGAAGTTGAACATACTCTGCTAAATGTTGATCTTGAATAGGATCAACCTCGTCTCTAACAACGCATAATATATCAAAACGAGAAAGTATGGGATCAGATAAGTTAACATTTTCGGCAAAGGTCATACTGGCGTCGTATCGACCCCCAATGGGATTAGCGGCTGCTATTACAGAACACCTAGCTTGCAAACTAGTCACAATGCCTGCTTTAGAAATAGAAATCGATTGCTGTTCCATTGCTTCATGAATAGAGGTACGATCTTGATCATTCATCTATAAATTAAAAAAAAAAAGCCTTGATAAGTTTGCAAAATGAATTCCAATATACTATAATTTTACTTTATCAAATTCGTCAATAAGACAAACTCCTTGATCAGCCAAAACGAGAGCACCTGCTTCTAGAGTCCATTCTCTATTTGAGGGGTTCCTGCGGACGTACGCGGTTAAACCTACAGCACTAGCGCCCTGCCCGGTAGTGAAGACAGCCCTCGGGGCAATTTTCTCTACAAATTTCAAAAATTGCGATTTTGCCGTACCCGGATCGCCGCAGACCAAAACATTAATATCCCCCCTAACTTTATGCTTTTGGCCTAGAAGAAAAACAGACTAGAAAATATGCAATATGAAAAAAATATCTAATGAATTAACCATCAAAGTTTGTAAGCTGGAATAAATAAATACCAACAATTTAGCAAATTTTTAAATGAAAGAGAACAAATAAATTTACCAGGATTCTTTGATTCTCCCCCAAATAAGGCCATAGCCAAACCTCTCTTAATATATTCATGCCCATAAATTGAAGGAGCGATTGAAGCAATGATTCGATCGACAATCCGCCTGTCTTTGCTCATTTTCATGATAACATTAATATCATCATCGGTTAAACTTTGTACAATCTGTTTACAATCCTTCACGACAAGATGATTAGCGAATATGACTGTAGAAAAGACTGGAAACCCGTTTTCAGTGTTCAATGAACCATCATAATTGTTTGTGTAAACTCCTGTAACGTCTACCTCATCCCCTGGCTTACAACGATCACAAAGATCTGCCAAAAGGATACAGTCTTTTGAACGTGGTACTCTGCCAGCAGGAATACGACCAGGAGACTCTTGCAACGTTATTCTCTGATAATTTCGATAAAGGGTTTGTTCCATATTAATCTGTAATTATGTAAATAGCTTTTTAGCCTTCATAAATAAAAATTAATTATCTTCCCCTTACCATAAAAGGTCCGGTACTCTGACACTCAGGACAGGCTCCTGGTTGTACTTCATTGTATTGTGATTGTACAAAAGGACCCAGAATGAAACCACATTTACTACAGTCATACTTTACAATAGACAGTTGCGGCATAACACCAGTTGTTGCCGTTACTACACCCAATGTCCTCACCAGCTGATTTACATGTAGCTTTCTATTTTTAAAAAGCATATCATTTTTTAAAAACAACTAAAAATTAGAAATATACCTAAAAGTTCTTAGCTCTTCAATAAGAGGAAGATCAGCTATTCGAACATGAATTTCATTAGTTACTCTTTCATAACTAGGAAATATGGACAAAACAGTCTCCTTTGCAACTTCATCAAATATTTCCAGCATTTGAAAAGGTGCTTCAGGTAAGAAATAGGCCAAAACTTGTTCCTGATTTGCCAATGTAGGAAATTCCACCACAAAACTACTCTGTAATAAAATAAAAGCTACATTTAAAACAAAAAAAAAGGGTTTCATATATTTAAATACCTGGTTATTCTCACACATTCGCCGAATTCTTTCTTTATAAACATACTGGCCTTTTGAATTTGCAAATGTTCGTAAAAAGTTCTTAAAACGATTTGCTATTTCAGTACGAGGACCCATCATCGTGACCCACTCTTTAATGCTGTAACCTTTTGTATCCTCCAAATTTTCAATTGACTCTATCATTTCAGCATCTTCAATTTCCCCTACAGCGGCTTTTTCCGCCAAGCGGCGTTTTTTCTTAGGGTCCTACAATTGATGCATAGTTATTAAAGAAATCACCAATGTCAATATAAAAGGCAACAAACTTCTTCATCAGTTTTATCATAAAACAGTTCTCTATCATCTCTTCTTATAATGCCTCTCTCTCTGTCTCTACGTTGTAGTTCTCTTTCAGCAGCCAACCGTGCAGTTGGAGATAACTCATCATATTCTTCTGTATCTAAATTATCAATATCATATGTATCTAACTCCGGAATGTGGCGATAATCACTTAAATTTAAAGAGCAAAATTAACACAATATGAACACTTGAGAATGAACAACTTACGCTTCCATATTGTCCCCAAAAAGTTCTTCGCCCTCTTCCTCTTCTTGCATAGCATCATCTGCTTGTGACATGTCCCCAAGTATATCTGCTTCATCTTCAAATGGTTCAAAATCTTGTACAGGTGATGTCATTGCAGATCGGGCATCTCTAGCAGACATCGGTGGTGGTGATGGTTCCTAATTTACAACAAAATGAAAACATTTGCGAAAACTGATAAACATGTTTACATACTGAAGACATGGTTTTTGTTGCTACACTGTTTTCGTTGCAATATATACACGTTTGTTAAAAAAACTCGTTAGTGTAACAATTTATATTTATCGCTCAGTAATGAACATATCTAACGCTACAAATTAAACAACAAATCCCGCCAAATTCACCCAACACATAACCAAAATTATATTAAAACCATTGAACTAACTAAAACTGACTAAAATGCTAACTTCAAATCGTTCGCCATCTTTATCTACCTCAAGAAATTATGCTTTTCTCTCTTTTTTATTAAATTCTATAATTTGAAATTTGACCGCATTACAAATAATAATGTCTACAAATACGCTTGATTTTTTTATCCTATCTGGAAATATCTGAAATGCAACTTTTAGAAAAACTACTAAAAAAAACTAACTAATTTACGTATACATATTAGTAGACTTAAAATAAGGTTTGTAGAAATATTTAAACATAGCTGTATAATTTCACTGGTATACAATATCATGGGATAAAAGAGTAAATATAAAAATGCTGCAAAGTAAGTAAATCTACTTTATTTGTCATAAAAATTGTCAAAAAAGTCAAATATTGTTGTTACAATACAAATAACCAAAATTCCTGTAAGTTCTTTCTAATTCGTAATCTCTTCCTAAGTTAATAAAAATTAATTATGGCTCATGAACCTTACGATGATCCTTCGTTAAAAGGATTTTCTAGAATCTTTAACAACTGTACCATTCGAGGAAGAGCTAATGTAAGAAAGCAATTCTATTATTCGGAAAATTAATATAATAAATATTTGTTTCAGGTTGCACTTGCTACATTGTCAGGTGTGGAATATATATTATTAAGAAACATTAACTGTAACGAATTAAATCTGATGTATTTTTAGCTATGGCATTATTTATGGTTTACCGAAAATTAACTAAAGGCTCTAGAAAAAAGAAATGTAAGTGTGAATAACTATGACTTTTTGAATTGAAATAAAAGAATTCTGAAAATATACAAGTAAGTAGTTTTTCATCTGCAGAAAAATATTTAAAATAAATAATAGAATTCAATACACTTATTCCATTTTGCTTATTAATAAATACATTGTATTTTTTCGTCTGATGTTACAGAATCACTACAACCATATGATGTTCCTTCTGTGATATTAACCCCAAATCCTAATGTCAATCGTCAACGATTGTTTAAAGTTATAGACATTTACCTTACGTAATTATTTTAATAAAAAAAATTGATTTTGTAATACTGTAAAATTATAATTTTTCTGTTTCGGCGATAAATTAAAGTTTCTTCTTAAAAATGGCCGGAGCTGATACAGTTGATGAAAGCAAGCTTAAAGGCATTAGCAAAATATTCAATGCGCAAACTGTACGAGGGCGAGCTAACGTAAGTTTTTCTACATTTACTCTACTTGTGTATATTTTTTAGACTTGAAGTCATTAGTATAATAATTTTGCACATTTTTATCCAATGATTATACAAAGTAGATAAATGCAAACCTCACATTTCTATTATTATTAAATGGTATTACAAGAACCACAAATATATAGTTCCTATTCTTATATTAAAAAAGATAATTATTACTGTACTCTTTGGTATATTAACCTTTAATAGATTGTGCTGTTGAATAACAGTTTTTAAAATTTATTAATATCAATTTTACTTGCAACTTTTGAAGTTAATATACTTTTGCTAACATAACTGTTTTGTAAGCAGTTTCATTAAATCAAGTAATGGTTTTATTTTTCAATAGAACAGGTAAAACAATGTATGACTTAATGTTTCTATTTTTTCAGGTTGCTCTTGCCACCTATGGTGCCATTGCAGGTCTGGTCCTGTACTTGAAATTAAAACCAAAAAAGAAATGAACATGAATATAAGTAAATGTTGTAGATAAATATTAATCTTTTATTATATTGCTTTATTTCATTATTAAAATTTTCTGTTTACATAAGTTCACTTGTTTTACTGATGTACACTAAGCATTAAGTGAACGCTTTTATAGTAAATGTCTTTAATATTATCAGAATTTTCCTGACTTATTGGTCTAAAATTTCAACAACGAAAAGCACGGAGACTAGCAGTTTTCATCATTTGAAAATGTCGGCTGCAATTGTAGAAACAATTTAAAATAAAACATTATGTACATAATTGTGAAAAAAAAAAAAAGATATAACAACACATACTTTTATTGTACAAAGTCATTCAAAAAGAAAGAAGTAAAAACATTAATTGACACTGCACGACAAAGACAAAAATAAATCGCTCTTATATAATTACGCTTTTTCAATAAAAAAATTAGGATTAAAAAGTAAACTGAAAGTTATTAATGACGTAATCTTTAACACTTGTGTACTCAAGTATTACATCTTTGATATTTCGAAGTTTTCGAATGTACTCTTTGTGCAATTTGGACTTGGTGCTGCGGTAGCGAAGGGCAGTAACAGCTTTATCTAATAAATAGTGTAACCACAACACATTAGTGTAAGGCTCAAAATGTTCCCATTCGTTTCTGAAAGTTTAAATAATAAATACATTAAAAATTATTTAGACAGTACATATTCAAAAACAATATATACTTTTTGAGACATTAAAAAGCAAAACTACACTGTTCAAAAAAATTAATTAATCAGGAATGCATGACAATTAGATATTCAGCTAAATACATGCGTTTAGAAACCTAAAGTGTCATTTTCAGTTAGAAAATCTGAATCCAAAAGTTTCTAAACTGTTTGCGTGAAATTTAGGATTTGAGTGTTTTATTTAGTTGTTTGATTTTCTGAAATAAAACTGGAAAACAACATTTTTAATTCTGAAAAAGGATGAGAAATGAACGAAGAGAAGCTACACCCCTGAACAGTTCTATATTTTTGAAGTGAAAACTTCTTTAGCGACGTTGGGCATTTTTCGGCAAGGGAAAATGTTATGGGTTCGCGTCACCGAGATGCTCACGACTGGCGCACGCGCAGCGGCCGTGTGCTGTAGGCGTTAGACGCTTTTTGGATGGGTGAAATGTAGTGCGTTCGCGTCACCGACATGCTTGTAGTAGTATATCTGTAGATATACAGCTACGACGATCGATGCGGTTTTTGCGCGATACTTAGATAAATTTCAATCAAACGTTTTCATTTCTTACTTTAGTTACCATAAGCCTATTGTATTTTTTTTAGAACACAATGAAATAATTGAAAGTACAAAAAGTCTAAGAATTGTTGAAATTAATGATGACAATGATGCAAACAATGTTAAAAATCAAGTACATTGAAATTTATGTAAATATTTGAATAATAAAAAAACATATAAACATGCATATAATTGTTGCTCGGAGTGTCAATAGATGTGAAAACCAGATTGATGTTGATTTTTATTCAAACATTGTGAAATTTCAAATTTTAATACTAAAAGTTCTATGTTTTCACTTCTACCGGCAGTCCCTATAACTGCCAATTTTTTTAATTTTATTATTTACAAACTTACCCATTGCGTTTCTTCATCAAACGGTAAATTTCGAACTGATAATCTCCTTCAGCAGTGAACAATTCCAGGTCATTGCTAACATCGGTAAAGATGCAACAATTACTTTTTGTTATGCGGGAAAGCGTGAAATCGATTATAGACGCCTCCACCCCGTATGTTTCCAAAGTAATATTTTTACCATTCAATACGAAACTAACCGTTTTGTCGTGGTCAACAATAGACACCAACACATTACCCCAATGTAGGTCGCGATGTTCAAATTCCAAGGACTCTTCTGCTACTGCTAAGGCACATGAAACCTGTAGAGAAACAAAGTTTGTAGCAAATTAATTACAAGTCTCTATGGAATTATACCTGCTGAAAAACTGAGAAGGCTTGTAAGGCATTAGTAAAACCGAAGGCTTCGAGGTCACGGCCACCATTGGCCAGTTCTAGTGTGATATAGAGTTGATCCTCGCCAAATATTTCCGGAGAATCGTTTTCTGATTTGCGATCTTCATCATAAAGATCCCAAAGATCCAAAAGTCTCGCTGGCCAGCGACCTTTCACACACCGAACTCTCTGGAGCTCAGAGAACGTGTTTGTTATGTTGGTATTGTTATTGCGTAAAGAACTTAACTCCCTATACAAAAAAATGTGTTATTCACAACCTTGTATTAAATCTCAAAACTTTGAGAGGCAGCACAAGCAAAAATTTTATGCAAGATTGATTAATAGTTAATAGTTAATGTAGCATCAAATGTGAAAAAAAAAATGTAAATCAGGTAGTTAAACTGCAGATAATTTTGAAATATGATTGCAATTCATATAAGTAGAACAGTTAACAAAATAAACCGTTCTTTATCAATTTTTTTTGTAATTTCTTACATTGCAATGACAATTTCAGTCATGATCTCTTCAAATTTCTTTTGCACTTCTCCATTAACCAGCTGGTCCCCTTCGATTGGGATTATTTTCATGACTGTTGGTTTGCCATTCTCTCCTCGAAATTGAAATACTTCCCCGTAAACTCCTTCCCCAATTTTGAAACAGTTTTGCAGAATGCTAAAAATAAAATAATAGCAATCTTAAATTATTGTTTTAAATTCACCGTTATTTTTTTACATAAATACATATATGTGTAAATAAAATCCAGGTGTAAGTATAGTTGTCTAATAACAAACATTTTAAGTGGATGATGACAATAAAACTTCTTAAAATATCTGATCTTTAGAACAAACAGAATAGCTCAAAATCCCAACGCCAAAACACGACACTTAAGTTTACTTCAGTCCCTGAAGAAGGTAACTTTGTTACCGAAAAGTGCTTCGGACTACAGTGTCGTGTTTTGGCGTTGGGGTTTTGAGCTATTCTGTTTGTTCTACAACAACTGCCAAAGTTTTTCCAATATATCTGATCTTTATATAAAAATTATTCATTTTTAAAAACGGTCTTTTAAAACAAGTGAGTAATACACATTATTTAAATTGCAAATTCTTTAAATGACTATTTCAAAAGTTAGTATTTTTCAATAATTCAATTATTGTCATAAAATATAGGATTTTTATTGTGATTTTATAAAAAAAAAATATTTAATAATTTTTTTGTTTCTCATCATTTATTGTAACTCTTTAATTCACCAAAACGGCAAATGTAGCCCCTACAACCTCCTATGCCAAATTACCCTAAATAATTTGCTATTCTATTACTAATAACAATACAAATTATTTAAGATCGATATAAGGAATTATCTATGCTCTCAAGATTAACAACAAATAAACAAAAAATGCAACATTTACAGCAACGATTAAGGGTTATACAACGTGAATACAAGAATTTACCAAATATTTGATTAACGGGATTCTAGACAGAGGTAGGTCATCAGGTTAAAAACGAATCTACACAAAGCCACAATGCACATCGTTGATGTTTACAACGAAATTTTTCGACTATTTCAGTAACTTTTGATAATTTTTACGGATTGTATTTTCAAATATAAGCATGACAAGGAAAATAAAATCGATTTACCAACTCCCGCCATCTTAAAATTCGTCAGACACACCAAAACCGACGTCCATTTTATGAAACCAAAAAGGAAATAAATATATTACTTACGAATCGGGGTAACATTCTGAAAACGGCAGTGGTTCTGTTTGGCGACATTTTTCAAAGACGACAGCTTTTGCTTGGTCTTTAGCAGAAAGTGGTGCAAATTGTATAGGTAACGGTTGTTGTAACTTTACAATAGCGTCGTTGTCGTCGTCGATCTGGTTGTCGTTGTTGTGCGGTTCATTTACAGATATTCGTCCGAACTTCTCTTCCAAAGTTTCGTTTTGAGTGTTGTCTGGTATAATACCTGCTGAAACATACGTATGCAAGCACTTTTCATGACAATCGAAGGCTTTTTCTAAGCGGTAATGCATAAAACTTTAATTTTAAAAAAATAATAAACGCGAACTAATGTCGAGCACAACACACCAGTCAAAAGCTGAGTGCGTAATAATAAAGCGCAATTCGGCACAATTCGGTCCACAATACAACAGTCCCCTGGTATTTGTAGCGTCCTTATTGGCGGACTTCAAGATCACTTCCCCCACTTCTTTACTCCTTTTTTTAAAACACTTTGTACTATTAATTAATAATAATAATAATTTACTGTTACTGTTACTCTTCGAACCACCGTTTGTGTAACAATTTGACGAATTATGAGTGATTCAAATTACTGAGAATTTTAATGACTAAAACTTTCACCAAACAGTCACTTTTTGACATGTTACTAAACTACACACTTAATAATTTCTTTTTTTTCAGGGTAGTAATAAAAAAAAATAAAGTGCACCTACTTAATATAAAAACTACAAATTAAGAGTAATAATTCTTAAAGAGTCATAATCATTAGGAACCCTTTTGAATAAAAAAATCAATAAATAGCCTTTATTAAAAAATGCGTTATCTCCTTTCTTTTTAATATTTAATTATTTAAATAAAAGTTTAAATCTGCTAAGTACTTATTATTTACTATTACCTATATAGGCATGTATTTTTAAAGAAGTATTTTTATAATATATGTTTGCACATGTAATAAAAGGTATAATAATATAAATAATTATTTCGGTATCTAAATATTTGGCAGTAAGACACGGTTCTCCCACTAATTAATTGGTTAAGCACCTAATAAATATTTAACTTTTAAATGTGCTCATTATTTATCAGCTAATCTTTGCTATATTTGGCCTATTTAGTTATCGTCATGTACCTACATTATTATTTTAATGCTGCCACAAGCAATCTATTTATATTGAATCGAATTGTATGTGTATTGTAAAACAAAAATGAACATGTTGTTTGTATATTTACAGATAATAATTAATAAACAAACATATGGATTAAACCGTAATAAACACCAAAATGTTTATAGGTATAATTTTTCGACTGTTATTAGTAACTGTAATTAATTATTCATTTTATTACGCTAGATTTTGTAATAATACTGTATCGTGTATCCCATTAAAACTGCATCAAAAAGGTTAATTTTATCACAAAATTTACAAAGGAATTAATTTTATTTTGCAACACACTGTACCATAGTCTCGCGCATTTGCCAAGGACTGAGAAACAAGGTGACTGTCATGACCTTCAACCTTTAGAAAAAATAACAATTCTGTCTAGCGTGATCAATAGCCCAATAATCATATGTCGATTCTTACGATTAGTAATAAATTACAAGCAAACAACAATTTTTGTTAATGTCAGATGACCTACTTTCGTATCCACGTGTTACTTTAATAAATGGTAAACCGTAAACGTCATACAAATGCATTATTATTAGATTATTACTAATCGTAAATACGATAGATAAATTGTTCTCTTTACGCGAATATTCCGCGAATAAGTTTAAATGTTTGCTCGCATGCTTATTAACTTTTTATTGCATATTTCATGCTTTCTCTGAAATACTATAAACCGCTATTATACATATAATAAGTAAGACTATTCCTAAGTGCGTACAGACATGGCCGTAACAATTGTTTTCGAGATGTTATTATTGATTTTCTTACATCAAATGGTGCAATTATTTTTTACGCAAATAAAATTTGAACTCGTTCAATTTTTGTCTGACCATCTTAATTTCAAATTTCCTCATAACATCTACAACTAATTCTTAGGAAGAATTATGATCCCTATTTAAACCTCCCTCTTGTATACACTCCTTGGGTAATTTTGTGAAAGCACTTAATCATAATAGAAATTAGGTATTTCTCGGAGAATTTAATGACACCTTAATCTATTATAAGCCAGATAAGCCAAAATACTAACTATAAGATGTTATTGTAAAATTAATTAATTATTCCAAATTCCCTAGTAATAACTCATATTAGTATTTAATATCATTTTCAGAAAAATTCATTTAAATTCCTCTACAACAAAATAAACCACATGTATTTATTTTACCTGTAAAAGCAACTGCAAAAGTCTGTAGAAGGGTATCCCCCGATTTTGGAAAACCCTTAAATCCTTGTGACAATGACACTTTACTTAGTCTTCTCCTGCTATCACTGATATTGGAGATAAGAGAACAGCTGCTTCCTCCTAAATATTCACAAATTATACATTACGACAAAAAAGTAAAACGTAAAATGAGATATAAAAGCAACAAATTTATTACGTACCATCTCTTAAGGCAACAGTGCTGCCTAGGAGCTGAGAGGAACTTCTTCTTAAACACGACAGAGACCTTTTGTACGATTTTCCAGTCTTCACAGTAAACGTTTGTGGTTTTAAACTTTGTATCGGCATTACGAAATCGTCGTTTTCATTAATATTACAAGAATTATTTAAATCTATGACATTTTCCATGGTTCGTTTTTCTTTGCTTCTGCGACATATCTTGTCCTGTTGAGTGTTGTTGCGTACGGGTTCTACTATAGACTTTTTGGGTTCTTCTATGCAATTTTCTACATGAAAGAAGTCATCCTTGTTAACTTCTTTCGATGCAGTTATATTTTCTGTACAACTGAAATCGTTGTTCTCATTATCACTACATGAATTATTTAAATCAATGACTTTCTCCACGATCTTCTTCTCTTTGCTTCTATGAGTTATTTTACCCTGCTGGGTAATAAAGGAGCTGTTAGAAGCGGGATCTACTACAAATTCTTTGGGTTCTTCTACGCAATTTTCAGCACGAAGGGAGTCACACTTGCTAACGTCTTTAGTTGCAATAATATTTTCTATACGATTTAAATCGTCGTTTACGTTACCACTACAAGAATTATTTAAATCAATTACATTCTCCACGATTTTCTTCTCTTTGCTCCTATGAGTTACATTGCCCTTTTGAGTAATAAGGGAACTGTTGGATATGGGATTTACTACATATTCTCTTAGTTTTTCTATGCAGTTTTCTACAAAAAGGGGGTCGTCCCTATTAAGTTGCTTTAATGCAATTGTATTTTCTATATTTTTTAATTCATTACTGGCAGAATTATGAGAAATTTCTATTACAAAATCAACGTCCTCCATATTCTCAACAATTGCTGAAGAGTTTTGAGTTTTTTCAATACTTCTAGGTTTTACAAAGGGGACGTACACACAATCGCTGATACAAAAAAGATCATCCGTCTGTGTGGACATATCTACTAAATCTTTAACAGTTGAACAGGTGCTAGGAAGATCCACGTATTCTGTTTGGGAAATTGTAGAATTTTGAGACTTGAAACATTTTTTAACCATTTTGTCTTGGGTAATATGAACATTCAAGGAGCTGTTGTTAAGCAAGTATTTTTCTGTGGCACTATCTGGTGATGTGCACTCTGACAAATCCAAATCTGATTTGCTATCAAACAGATCCGAGGAAGAATTGTATTTTACAGAGGCATTGAGATTATTTAAACATTTGCTTTTAACATAATCGCTAAGTGGAGATTGAAGAAGTTTTGCGATATCGTTATTTAGCTTTTTGCTTATATGTAATGGCTCTTTAGGTTTAGACGTACAGTCGGATTTAACAATGTTTACTGGATAATGTGATTGATCTGTCTCGTTATCAGAACAATTATCAACGTCAAAAGTTTTCAAAGATACAGATCTTCGTAAGTCAATACCAGTAATGCGTTTGTTTAATAAACCATTTGAGTTATACATTTTCTCATTGCACTTAGTCTGTCTTGAAGTGCTAAGGGGTGTTTTTACTAGGTCTCCAATAATATCATTATTTCCTTTTAATTTTCTTCTCAATGTGATAAAATTAGTGGGGCAGTTTTGCGACGTATTTACAATGTCATCCACGATTACGCTAATTTCTTTATCTAATGAGCAGATATCGGAATAAATGTTTTTATTTTTGCTCCTTTTCGTACTAGCGTCTTTTGATAAAAATAAAGTGGGTCTTCTGCTGCTGTTTCTAGTTTTTCTGTTTACTAAACAGTATTCTAATTCACGATTTCGCATTAACGCAACATGTGGCTGTTTGATAAACTTTTTATGAATATTTGAAGGCAACTTATCTAGTAATTTATTATATTTCTTTGTTAACGACCTCTTTAACAAACCTAAATTATTAGAAATGACATCTTTGTTTTGTGGCAAATGGTACGGTTTATCCTCTTCATAACGAAATGAAGACTTGAAAATATTTTTCTTGCTAGTTTTTTTCTTTTTTTTAATATTTTTGAGAACCTTTAAAGGAAGCCTTCCTTTCCTATACTTCTTTCGCTTATTTTTTATTTTGACATTCCTTTTATTTATTCTTAAGTTAATAGAGCTATTTGTACTATTTTCATTGGTGCTATCCTTTAAATTGCTCCAGCTTATACTTGTATTTATTCCTAAAATATCAATTAAGTAATCTAATTTAACAAATGGACTGCAGTTTAATTTCCAATCTATTCTTTTTTCCAATTCCACACAATATTTCAATTTTACACAGCATTCTTTTAAACGTATAGGTTTCTCTTTGCAACAATTAGATAAACGGTCTCCATTAGCATTAAAACCGATGCAAGAGGTACGTCTATTTTTTTTTGTTACTGGTTTAAGTAATGAAGTACTATTTAATGAAGAATAGTCTATGGTCTTCCTTCTTCTTGGTACTTCTAATACACTCTTTAAGGAATTATTTGCACTAATAAATGATTTACGAGAATTACCAAACATCATTCCTTTTGTTGTTGAATTGTTTTTTGGGACAGAATAACTAAAATCAGGGACAACATAATCCCACTTTCTGATTTCATCTAGTGACTTTTCCACTAAACAGTCAATTGAAGACAAACCAACTGATTGTGATGTAAATCTTTTGCTTTTTGCAAGAATTGGAGACAAACAACTGTAATCAATTTTTCTTCGATAAGTTTCTAGAGGTGTACTTGTGACATAAATTGTATCATCTACAAATTGCTCTTTTTGTGGCCTAGCTAATTCTATAAAAGGTCCCAATACATCATTGTCTGCAGATAATTTGCTACATGTAATATTCAAAGTATTATACTCTATATTTTTCTGCAGTTCATTTTCAATTGATAATTCTACATTCACAGATTTGTCTAATGTCTTCTGTTCTTTTGTACTACTGTTTCTATTGTGTACACAATGTTTTGAATGTTTTATGAACTCCTTATTCTTCCTTTTGGTTGTAATTTTTCTGGGTCTTTTTTCCCTCTTAACAGGGGTTGGATTGATTATGCTAATAAGTGGTATACTATCAGTCTTATAATTTTTTGACACTTCACTGTCTGAACTAAAATAATGTACTGTAGGTTTTAAATTTACAGGGTTATAGACCTCTGTTCGTTTTATTTGATCAAACAAGTCAGTTATAGGAGAATCATTTTTAAAAGAGTCATTCAATAAATGATGGTTATGATCTACAGGTGGTAAATCACTAATACAAATTTTTTGAACAGTTCTTTTCACTTTCTTTTGTTTAATTTTTTCCGTTTTCCTCTTAGTAATGTTTCTTGCAAAGAGGCTGTTAACAACAGCAGTAGCAGACTTTTTTTCATATGTACGACTAATATTGGGTTTTCCCATTTTTTTCTGAAAGAAATAGAATAGTCTAAAGAGATACTGTTAATAATACGCTTCAATTCTTCACCTATAGTAATTAATAATAAATCGCTCAATAAAATAATATCTAAGAAACCTTAATAAAGCACTATGTAAATGATTCTAACACAAAATTAATTAGAATCCTTTTAAGTTATATATTTTCTACATTTGCACATTTTTAGAAGTTTTTCTCTCCTTAAAAACTTATTTATAAAAGCTATTTATCAATTTTTTTGAAATTTTTAAAAACGGTTAAGAACAATTAGGAGAGTGTCAAAATCACGTCAAAATATTAATTTATTTACAAAATATAAGTGTCTAATGTAACAGCCGTAATAGGAGTTCCCTAATTTTTTATGGTAAAATTTTCTTCTTAATCATGTTATTTAAAAATAAAGAAAAAACAAATTCTAAACAATTTTTTGTACAGTTAATAACCCAGTACAGTAATAAACTTCATGAAATTTTCAACTGTGTGTTGTTGAGAGACTATAATATATGATATCAGATATTAGTTCATATACAAAAATAAGTTTCTTATAATCAATTCAAACTGAAATTCTTCGAGAAACGAAAAGGATTTTCATGTTTATCACCTCTTAGTATTTTTATCTCATTCATGCTATCAACCATAAGTAAAATTTTAATCAGATAACAAATAAATACTTGTAATGTTTTGAGAATAATAGAAGTTAAGTTCTACACCGAAAACAGAACGGTAAAATTTATATGTAAACTAAACCGCTAAAAATTCATAAGTAAGTGGCGTAATTGTATTATTTATCCATCTTATTTTTTCAAGTAATTTTCACTATAAATGCTAGGCAAAAGTTTATAAAGAATTGTTTTTGTGACATGGATTCGACAACTGAATTACACTTCTTAAAAAAAATAAACGAATTTGTATACGATGAAGATAAAGTAGTAACATTTAAATGGTTGAGCAAGACTTTAGATGTAAACGTAGAAGATTCAAAAAAACTATTGGAAATTTATACCACAAATCATAAAGGAGGAGACTTAGAAATTGTTTATTGGATTTCTGGCAAATTAAATGATAATTCTTACCGTACTTTACTTATTAAGCAAGCAGAGTTTGATGACAATTTTCGTGAATTTGCAGATGTGTCTTGTAAATTTATTTACAGCATATATAAGAAGAATGAAACTGATTTTAAAGAATTATTGATTAATTCTGAAGTAGTAGGCAGTGTTGCAGGAAGCTTATCTAGTAAACGATGCATTAAGAGAACTCTTAAACAAAAAGCACCACTTCCTGCCTTAAAGAAAACTGACATTACTAAGCATAAACCTTCGTTATTTATTAATGTACCCGCCAAAAGTATTAAAAGTGCAAGTGAAAGCAATGTTAAAACTGTTGTGAGTAGTACGACAGCAAAGAAAGAAAATGGGACTGCCAAAGGAATTGCAAATTTCATATCTAAAATGCCACCAAAACAAAAGGCCCAATCTGATATTTGCATTTCCAAAAGTAATGTTAAACCAGATAAATCAACATCAATCACTGAAGAAGATGTAAAAGAAATTAACAAGCTTAATGATAAAATACAAACTATTATAGATACTGATGATAGTGAGGAAGAGAAGAGAACCCCAAAGAATACAAATCGAAAAGATGAGAAGCCAAAAAACAAAAGAAAACGTATTGCAAGTAATTCTACTGCTAAAAATAAGAAACAAAGAAAACGGATTGTGGAACCTAATGATTCCGACAGTGATGATATTTTTGCCAATGATGATGAAGAAGAGCATCAAGAGCCCATGCATATATCAGATGAAGAGGATGACTTATTGTTATTATACAAACCAACATCAGGTCTTGATTCGACAAACAAAAAAAGAAAACTAGTTAAGCAAACATTTACTGATGAAGATGGATACATTATGACTTGTAAAAAATGGGTCTGTGTGGATGATGAATCTGAAGATGAAAAGAAAAATACGATTAAAGACGATAAAAAGGAGAGTAAGGATAACAAGGCACCTGAAGCTAAAGATACACATCATGAAGTAAACTTTAAAAAAGTTAAAGAAGAAAACACTGGTAATGGAACTTCAAAAGCAAAAGGCAAATCCAAAAAGCCTGTTGGTAATCAAACTACACTGATGAAATTCTTTACTAAAGCATAATGAAGGAATAAAATCATCAGTATTAAGAGAATAACTGAATAACTAATCGATTTTGTGATTTTGATGCCTAGAATTTCTTTGAAGATTTATTTAAATTATTATTGTTGATCATATTCACTGCATCAAAGCTATTTTAAAGAGAAAACCGTTTTTTATTTATATAAAATTTATATTTATTACCTTATAAACTCAAGCTCAACTAGAAATAGTTTAATTAATTTTTAAAGCAATTAATTTAACTGCTAATGACTTTTTTGACTATCGCGTTTACGTTTTCAGTAGTAATATTTATATAAGGTAAAAAAAATCACATGTCTACTATTATTAAGTACAATTTACAAATATTTCGCTATAGAATTATTTATCTGTTGTTTCTGGGGGAATGTGGGGGTGAATAAGGAGGTAAAGAGGTTTCTCTGTGGGATTTCCAAGGGGAAGTTAAAGCCCAAGACGTTCGTGCGCTCATGGGCGGGGCAGAAGGATTATATTGTTCCCTTTGCTCATGAAAGGTGCGCTGAATCCATAAGTGCGCACTTTGTTCTTTTCTGACGGCCGCTTTTCTCCTGTGCGCTTCTATAACCGCACAAGCCAAAATACCAACTAGTATCATCAATCCCAACAAAATTAAAAGAATAATTTGCTGTGTCCCCTCTTCAACGAGGAACAAAACAAACAGAGCAGTTAAAACTATAGTCAGAACAAACAAAATCACAATCGTGATGAAAATAAGTGTTCGACGTCGTTCTAGAAAACAAGATAAAAATGAAAAATATCACAATAATAGGAATTAACTTACAGATTTTTACCCGTTGATTTGTCCATATTTTACGCAAAACGTCGTTATTCGTTATTTTATATTTTAAACGACGTCGTCAAAGGTTAAACATTCTGCGAATAAATATCCGCAAGTTTGTTAACAGATAAGGTGATAATATTTACACTTGACTACACATAATACCAGGAGTGTTTATGTGATAATCAGTCATGGTAAATTAACTAACACAATACCGAATCACAAGTATTTTACAAAAATGAGCACAAGCGACAAAACACGCGCACACTTAAACCTTTAAAATACATTAAACGTAACAAAAATCACAAAAAAAATGTAGACGCACCTCGTATTCAATATAAACAAAAATATATCAATACAATTATCGATAGATGTTAAAATATTTTTTTATCATTAACGTAACGTAAGCGGTTCTCAATGTTAAAGAAGTTTAATGTTTTCACAGTTTATTTTTTTCCCGGTATATTTTCAAAACAATGAAGTTTTTTAGACGCATTTCGTGGTCAACATTTTCAAATTCCAACACAAACGAAAACAACGTTTTTGGCACATTTATTAATTATTTATTTGATAAGTATAAATATACCATTAAAACTACATCGAAATGTATAGCAAAACTACGGATACGAATGTATATATATAAAACACAGTCTTAAAATTGTACGCTATATTTGCCGCAATCGTGCATTAAAACAATACAGTATTCATTATATCGTTATTTATATATAATTTTTGAAGAGTATTTACTTTTCATTTGCAACAATTATGCTTTTAATAAGTACACATATAACAACTTCTTTATAGGTAGTTACGTTTAAGGCAAGCCTTTAAAAAATAAATTACAATTCGTTTTAAACTTCTCTTCAGGCTATTCTTGTGTGGTCCATTGAATTTTTCTCTTCTTGGACCACAGGAAAATATCTCAGAGAGAAGTTTGCTACCAATCTATATAGGACGCGAAATCCTAAGAACTTCGATAAATTTACAAAATTTTTACATAATTGGAAAAAATATTTAATGACTAATTGACATTTTTCAAATTCAAAACGGACAAATTACATTAGACTTGCCTGACAATTACTATTTGCAATGAAACATAATACAGTCAAAAAACTTAGTAGTAGTATGGTTTAATTTAAAAATGTGTGTAAACACCTTATATATATATATATATGTATATACATAGACGAAATGTTCAAGTTGTTCTATAAAAGAGAAGATAAAAAAGTGTCTGTAGTTTGTGATAATTTTCCTAATTAGTCATTTTTTGTTAGCTAAGATTTTTGACTGTAAAACGTATTTTTCGATCAAAAATATTGTTGCTTATAAAAATAACACCCTGCACATATATATTTTGAATTAAATCACACATAATGCACTTTTTATCATACATTTAATTTATTAAATACGACATGTATCTTGTAAATGAGTTTGTTATTGCAATGAGACGATTTTTAAATAATTTTGGAAGACTCAGCAAACATAAACATTACTGGATCAGCTCTTTACAGTAACAAACACTTATTGAGCACAGAACATGTTCATTTCTTTTCTCTTTTTTTGTTAATCTTACAAAGGCAAGTTGGTTTGTACACATATTACTTATTAAAACGTAGTATAAAAAATATTAATACAAAAACATATATACATAAACGATATAGGCAAATATTCTCATAGAAAAGGACATCTTTCACTGAAATTGTTTAAATGAAGGAAACAACCAAGGAACCAATTTCAACTAAAATCTAAAATTGCAAATACTTGAACTAAATTAAAAAAATTGTACTACTAACCAGTCTATAACTTTTTTAGCTGCTTAAGGTTTCCTAGAATGAAAAGATAAGTAATTAACGCAAAACAGATCTCTTATAATTATTAAACAAGTGCAGATTCTTTTTCGTTTTAATTTTTTTAAAATCGGAAACATTTAAAGCTAAAAGCAAAGCAAAAGCTCTGTCAATCTTCATGTTAAACTGTAGTCTCCACGTTATCATCGAATTCATCTAGGCTATAAATAGTACGTGCCTTTTTTACCGCCTCGCCCGCATACGAATGTATTTCTGAATCCGACAGCCAAGGGCTATGACATCTCAAATGGCCCTTTTGCTTTACTTTAGTCGAACCGTTACCTCTACGTATCTGCTGATATAATTCGTCCAATTCACTGGCCGAAAAGCTACTCGCTCTACTTTGAGCGCGTTTAAAATTGGTCGGAGGGAACGTTACCTTAAGTTCCACCGATTTCGCTGGACTTAGGCTCAGCTTGTCTTCATCCACCGTTTGGGGTAATTCAAACGTATCCAAAGGCATTTGGGCAACGTCTAGTGCCGATGTATCGGATGTATATTCAAGGCTGCATTGCTGAGAGACAGTACGCATATCCGGCGTCTCCAGTGCTTCTTTGCTACGGGCAACGTTCTGTTTTTTCTTCGTACGGTGCCGAGGGTATTCTCTTCTTCGAGTGCGTTCACTATTAATTGCCATTTTATCTAGCGGCAGACTTAAATCTTCACAACTGTCCGAATATATATTTGGATTACGATGTTTGCTCCTTTTTATTCGTTCTACGTGGATATTTGTGTTATTTACTTTTGAACTGGTTCCAAAAATGTTTTGTTCGGCATCGTTATTTGATTTGGGCACAGAGATGACCGATGTTGTGTCGCTGTCGCACTTCCGGACAGGGAAATTGTTACGTTTCATCATATGTTGTCTTTGTTTCCGAAAGAACTTCCTGGCAACAGTGCTTTGATAAGGATTGTAAAACATCTGCACCGAGCTGGCTGGATTTTCTATTATGTTAGGCACCGGTATGCCTATACGGTACTGTTGGGTATGAAGCAGTACTAAATTCATATTATTTATTTTATCAGCATTTGGGACTGCAGCAGTAGCTTTCACATTGGTGACCGCTTTCAAAAGGTTACTATTATTTGAATTTGATTTAGTTTTAGTAGAACTTCTACTGCTTGACCTAGAGGTCACTTGGGCTTCGCCATTTTGGTTGCTTACAGAGGGCAATGGCAAAGATTGTATTTGAATATTCTGAGATGTGTCAGATACGTTTCTGGTGCGAAAATATGCCGTTTTGCTTCTTTTACAGCTCAACCACCTACTTCGTATGTCGCTTCTTGCAACACAGTAAAAGAAAAACGTAAAACCTCCCAAAAGTGAGGCAAAAACCGCATACAGAATACTAAAAATCTCTGCTTCGTGTTCCAAATGGAAGGGCGTAGACGTGGCAAAGGCACAACAGAACCAAGCAACTGTGTATATTAATAAAAATATAACTTGAGCCTTCAACTGTGCAGAAGGAGAGTGTTCTTGGTCTTCTATTTCGCTTGATCTCGTTTTTACAGAAAGAATACTGTGCCTGTCATTAGTTTGAAAACTAGGTTCTAACAAATCCAAATCTACGTTTTCGGTGGCTTGAGTACCCTCGCTTAAGTGACCATTTACATCAGTGTTGTATATGGTACATCGAATGAGTAGAAACAGAATTCCCAGTAGGGCATATAGGATAACTGTGGGAATAAAAAGTGCACTGAGCGCAGGGGGCGAGTTTAGGAAGCAAAAGTCGTATGCGGCATACTCCTTCATGTTTACTGCACTCGAAATACCACATACAATAAGTGCCACGCCCCATCCGACCAAATACAGGCCTAGAATGGGCTTTTGAATAGGTTGATCCGATGGTAATTCGTCTTCGTTCAGATCTATTGCGTCGCTCTTATTTAAACGTCTGTACATTGTACTCACTCCCACCACGACCCAAAGCAACGAAGACAGTGTCAAATAATGCAATACAATTCCAACGATCTGACACAAAAAGGTGTCCTCAGTTTGATAGATTCCAAATACGTAAATGTACACTAACATCATTATAACGATCCACAGATTAATCAGTGAATGTTTCGCCTTTTTAGGCATCTGTATCGATACGTAACAAAATGCATACGTGGTAATTGTGATCAAAAGACAGGAAAAAAGCACAAAACTGCCGATGTAGATTGCCGGGTGCGACAATTTAAATTTCGCGCCCGTTTCGATCACATTGTACTTGGTAACATCTTCGAGAAAAGCGTAGTAACCGAAATTTTTACAACTAAATATGAGATTCTCACGGATTTCGTGACTGAATTGACAACCCTCAGATGTCCAGTTACCTCGTCCCTCATTAGCTTCTGGATCCCACCACACAGGAATTGAGGCAGTCGAATCGTAGTAAGTAGTCGGAATTCGAAGCATTATATATATCGGTTCTGTTAAATTGGAAACGGCGGTATTGTTGGCTATATAAAAAGAAAAGACAAATTGAAATATAGTTAGTCAGTATTGAAAAGAATAATGTCAAATCTGCAGCATATCAATTGCTGTGGATCAAGAAAAGAGTACTATTTGCTACGCTTTGAATATTTTTTAAATTGGTGTGCACACGTACCCAGTTTGACTCCAATTACAGGTAACGTAATTGCCTTGGAACCTTTTAACGATTCGTCCAGAGAAAACAGCTTTCCGTTTGCCATCATTACCACTAGAAGGCGCTGCACCTCTTCTGTATCTACCGGCTCTTCCTGCTCTTTTAGTTGACTAAACAGAGATGCTGGGATTTGTACAGACGCGTCTATTTTCTTGTTCATTATTCCAGTTGTGACGGTGGGACTTGAGGATGTAACACAATAAAACATTCGATCTGAATTGTTTACAGCACTAGAGTACCATGAACATGTCATGCCGACAAATGCTTCTTTTTTTATTGAAAATTCTTCAGCAACAATATTGTTCTAAAGGAAAAATTCATGATTAATTATTTCAACCAGAAAAAAAAACGACTTATTTACCTTATGCAATGAAGAAGTGGTATTATGTGACACGATGTCTTCTATGACTTTCACTATTTTATCTAGACTTCCATCTATTTCATCGGCTTTCCTCAAATAATTTTCTGGCAAAGTCATCAATAAATTAATAATATCAATTAAAATGTTTCCTAATTCTTTATCAAAAGAAAGATATGGAATATAATTTTCAATGGTTCTTACTAGAAAAACCAAATCCATTACATCTTTTAATAACCTTAAGTTACTCGTAAAGTTCTTAAAATGCCTAGCTCTTTCGTAAATATTCAAATTCAAGCTTAAATTTAGCTTAGAGAATTGTTCCAGAGTCCTTGTAATTTCGGAAGTATATGTACAATTAGAGGTGTTAAGGTTTTCCCACTGGCCTTCAGAAGAGCAGTAGTAAGATGCTTGCTGTTCAGAAACTTTTACATTAACTTGTATAAATTCACAAGGCAAGTAAACTGTGTTGTTGGTTAGTGTTTTGGGCCAATAGTAATTTCCTTTGTTAGTTAATGTTGTAGTCATCTCACAAAATTGACTATTTTTGGAAATAATTATTAAATTTATTGCTTTAGTGAAGTTTCCTTCATCAGTAGTTCTTTGGCAGTATAACAAACCTGAGTAATTTTGGTTTATTTTTGGAATTATAATTTCACTTTCTATTAAGCCCTTTTCAGAATAAAAATAATTATTTGTGTGGAAAGATCTTATTACATCTTTCTGACTACTTTCCCAAAACCAAAGCAGATCTGATTTGGTTTCAGTTTCAGATTGATACGTATCTGGAATAAATGGTGATATGCATTTAAGCCTGAATGAATCTCCTTCAAAAAGAATTTGGTCATTTCTTAAATGTAAATCAATCATTGGGATTTCCTTGTCATCAGCAGGAGATTTACAATGTATATCAGTACCAATTTTTAATTTCCTCAAAGGAACACCTTTAAATGTAGCAGGGGAACTGCACTTTGGATTAGAAGCAATTTTAACAGATTGCTGTTGGGTCCATTCTAGCAACCACAGTAATTCACAATCACATGTTAAAGGATTGTTCGAGATATCACTAAAACAATAATTTATTGAAAAACTTTTTAGACAGAATGTAAATAAAGTACACACAGTTGCTTTAGAAATGTGAGTGTTTTAAAAGTTCCCTTTTGAATGGTGGATATGAGATTCTGGTTTAATTTTAATCTTTCCAAATACTTTAGTCCAGCAAAAGCTTGTGGCTCAACTAACTTAATGAGGTTGTTAGAAATATCCAATCTTCGAAGGTTTGGTACCTCTTCAAACTGTTTGTTTTGTAAAGCTTCTATTTTATTTTTACTAAGATCTCTGTGATTAAATAAGTTTTTATAAGTAATAACGATAAAAAATAATATATAGTATACTTACAGTCTTTGCAGGGCAAGAAATTGTATTTTGGGACTGAAATTGGTTAAGTAATTGTCTGACAAGTTTCTACAAAAAAGGTTGTTTAGTACTTAATATACTACTAATGGTAAAAAGACTTACAAGTATAAAATTTCATTTGCAATGTTTAGTAGGTCTAATTCATCTAAATGCTTAATTTTTTCTGTATCACCACAGCGAAGTTTCGTCCAAACTAACTTATCCTTTTGGGGCACCTCTCTACATAAGCACTTTTCAGGGCAAGTATTTACACTTAACAAAGGGTTTATTATATTTATTAATAACAAACCGATAGAATTTAATAAATAAAGAATTTTCATTGTTACGACCGCAGTAAAACAAACCGTTAAACACTATCATCACTAATAAATTAACTGTTGCTTTAATTGTATGGAAAGCGACTAAGTTTTATAAATTAATAGCTTTAATTTATTTTGATAAGTTAGTTTTTGTAAATTTAATTCCATCTTTTTTGCCCTTTTTTGTTAAATGTCAAACTCGACAACGCCGATATATGTTTGTTTTGAATGGGTAATAAAATGCAGCCAACCGCAAAAAACTATAAATATCTACTTCTATATGTACAGGGTGATAGAAAGTTCCACATACAGGATGAGTAAAAAGGAGTGACTATAAAAATACAATCTTTTATTACAAAATATACAATATCTATAATGCAAATGACAACTACTTTGTCATGTCATTAATAGTTTTTTTTATTATATCAACAGTGTCTTCAATTTGTTCTTCATTAATGATTAAAGGTGGTGATAAGCGTACTATGTCATCATGGGTGTGTTTTGCTACGATTCCTCGCTTTTTTAGTTCAATTAAAACATCCCATGCATTAAGAATATCTACAAAAATATGCCAGTAACTATTTTTTAAAAAAATATTCCTATATTATAAAGTACTTACTACTATTAAATTCTATAGCATTGAGAAGACCTTTTCCTCTTACATCTACAACTGCTTGATTTGATTTTAAATCCTCCAAACCCTTTCTAAACTTTTGCCCCATGTTGAAAGAATTATTAATTATATTTTCCTCTTCCAAAACATCCAGAGCAGTCATAGCAATTTTAGATGCCAGAGGATTTCCTCCAAATGTAGAACCATGAGTTCCTTGAAAACGAAAAGAGAAACCATTACAACTGTTCATTAGCTGATAATTATTATGGTCAAAAATGTTCAAGATGTTGATGTTTCGTCACTGATTTCATAGAACACTCTTAGGGTTCATTTTTGGATTAGGTTAAATTTAATTCTTCTGTTTCTGATTCTGAGATGATATTTTGTATTTGATAAACTCTGAGAATGTCCACAAGACCGGAGAAACAGACTGAACCCATGTGTTGAGTAAAATGCAAAAGGGTAAAGGGGTGGGTCTGAAATGACTAATAATCTCAGGGTCCGTACCTTCCATCTCCCAATAATTTAACGAACACTTTTTTATGTTTAAATTATTTTATACATATTTTTGTACCAAAAAATGCCGAAAATCGATGGCACCACGAGGTTCTACGTACTATTTTACATAATTATCACTTCTCAACCCTTGGCAAATGTCTAATATCTCTCAATAATTTCATGAACGCTTTTTATGTTTAAATTATTATATGCATTTTAGCAAAAATAGTACCGAAAGGTACCTTCTTGTACCGCATTCCAAAACCGCTGGCACCAAGAGATTCTACGTGACTTTTTACATGTATAATAAATTCTCAAAGCTTGATAATAAATTCCATTTCCCAATAATTCCACGAGTGCTTTTCGATGTTGATTTTAAATATATTTTTTTTTATTTCCTTAATTTTGCCGCACCGGTACTTGGCCCACACTGGAAATATTTCCGAGAATGGGGTTTACTAAACGCCTATTAGGTCTTCCACCAGGTCTGGTCCACAAAATCGGCAAGGAAACACCAACTTCTTGCAAAAAGTTTTGCGACAGTTAGGTTTTTTAAACCAATAATAATTCAAGAACGTTTAATATTTAAAAATAAAAATGGTAAAATCTAATCGAACCTTACCTGGTTCTAAAACCAGCATGATGTCGTCATTAGCCAAGGCTGCTGAAACAGGATATAGTCCGCCCCCCAGAGCTTTGGCTAAGACTAAGATATCCGGTTTAACATTTTCATAATCACAAGTTAGTCTTTTTCCTGTTCTCCCTAGTCCAGTTTGTACTTCATCAGCAATCCAGAGAACGTTATGTTTGGTACACAGTTCCCGTACCCCTTTTAAATAACCCTCGGAGGGTACTTTTATTCCGGCTTCTCCTTGTATAGGTTCGACCATAAAAGCGCAAACTAGAGGGTCAATTAGGGCTTTCTTAAATTAAAACGAAACTATAATTTACTTACAAATATAAACTGAAATAAAATAATAATTACAATAAAACAATTGTTCTCATGTAAACAGGTTTTAATTCTCCACGTAGGTGTATAATTCGGAAGTAGTGTTTGAGTAGTGTCAATTTAAACGTTTTGGTACTCTTCGTTTTTAAAATAGAGTGCGGAACGACTGTACACACGGCTCTCGCGTTTTCATGATGTTTTTGTGCGAAAATCAATCATTTTATGCACTTGGTAATTCGAAAGAAAAAATCATTGCTACGTAACAAAACTACGCGCTAATTCGAACTCATCGGCGTCAAACACTCTAGAATTCAAAGTTGCAGAGAGAAAGAGACCAAAGATTGTAAGTACATACATACACTTTGAGGCAAGTTCCAAACATGTATCATCGTATCATCGAGCTTTTGTTTTTGTTATAATTAGTNATATCAATACAATTATCGATAGATGTTAAAATATTTTTTTATCATTAACGTAACGTAAGCGGTTCTCAATGTTAAAGAAGTTTAATGTTTTCACAGTTTATTTTTTTCCCGGTATATTTTCAAAACAATGAAGTTTTTTAGACGCATTTCGTGGTCAACATTTTCAAATTCCAACACAAACGAAAACAACGTTTTTGGCACATTTATTAATTATTTATTTGATAAGTATAAATATACCATTAAAACTACATCGAAATGTATAGCAAAACTACGGATACGAATGTATATATATAAAACACAGTCTTAAAATTGTACGCTATATTTGCCGCAATCGTGCATTAAAACAATACAGTATTCATTATATCGTTATTTATATATAATTTTTGAAGAGTATTTACTTTTCATTTGCAACAATTATGCTTTTAATAAGTACACATATAACAACTTCTTTATAGGTAGTTACGTTTAAGGCAAGCCTTTAAAAAATAAATTACAATTCGTTTTAAACTTCTCTTCAGGCTATTCTTGTGTGGTCCATTGAATTTTTCTCTTCTTGGACCACAGGAAAATATCTCAGAGAGAAGTTTGCTACCAATCTATATAGGACGCGAAATCCTAAGAACTTCGATAAATTTACAAAATTTTTACATAATTGGAAAAAATATTTAATGACTAATTGACATTTTTCAAATTCAAAACGGACAAATTACATTAGACTTGCCTGACAATTACTATTTGCAATGAAACATAATACAGTCAAAAAACTTAGTAGTAGTATGGTTTAATTTAAAAATGTGTGTAAACACCTTATATATATATATATGTATATACATAGACGAAATGTTCAAGTTGTTCTATAAAAGAGAAGATAAAAAAGTGTCTGTAGTTTGTGATAATTTTCCTAATTAGTCATTTTTTGTTAGCTAAGATTTTTGACTGTAAAACGTATTTTTCGATCAAAAATATTGTTGCTTATAAAAATAACACCCTGCACATATATATTTTGAATTAAATCACACATAATGCACTTTTTATCATACATTTAATTTATTAAATACGACATGTATCTTGTAAATGAGTTTGTTATTGCAATGAGACGATTTTTAAATAATTTTGGAAGACTCAGCAAACATAAACATTACTGGATCAGCTCTTTACAGTAACAAACACTTATTGAGCACAGAACATGTTCATTTCTTTTCTCTTTTTTTGTTAATCTTACAAAGGCAAGTTGGTTTGTACACATATTACTTATTAAAACGTAGTATAAAAAATATTAATACAAAAACATATATACATAAACGATATAGGCAAATATTCTCATAGAAAAGGACATCTTTCACTGAAATTGTTTAAATGAAGGAAACAACCAAGGAACCAATTTCAACTAAAATCTAAAATTGCAAATACTTGAACTAAATTAAAAAAATTGTACTACTAACCAGTCTATAACTTTTTTAGCTGCTTAAGGTTTCCTAGAATGAAAAGATAAGTAATTAACGCAAAACAGATCTCTTATAATTATTAAACAAGTGCAGATTCTTTTTCGTTTTAATTTTTTTAAAATCGGAAACATTTAAAGCTAAAAGCAAAGCAAAAGCTCTGTCAATCTTCATGTTAAACTGTAGTCTCCACGTTATCATCGAATTCATCTAGGCTATAAATAGTACGTGCCTTTTTTACCGCCTCGCCCGCATACGAATGTATTTCTGAATCCGACAGCCAAGGGCTATGACATCTCAAATGGCCCTTTTGCTTTACTTTAGTCGAACCGTTACCTCTACGTATCTGCTGATATAATTCGTCCAATTCACTGGCCGAAAAGCTACTCGCTCTACTTTGAGCGCGTTTAAAATTGGTCGGAGGGAACGTTACCTTAAGTTCCACCGATTTCGCTGGACTTAGGCTCAGCTTGTCTTCATCCACCGTTTGGGGTAATTCAAACGTATCCAAAGGCATTTGGGCAACGTCTAGTGCCGATGTATCGGATGTATATTCAAGGCTGCATTGCTGAGAGACAGTACGCATATCCGGCGTCTCCAGTGCTTCTTTGCTACGGGCAACGTTCTGTTTTTTCTTCGTACGGTGCCGAGGGTATTCTCTTCTTCGAGTGCGTTCACTATTAATTGCCATTTTATCTAGCGGCAGACTTAAATCTTCACAACTGTCCGAATATATATTTGGATTACGATGTTTGCTCCTTTTTATTCGTTCTACGTGGATATTTGTGTTATTTACTTTTGAACTGGTTCCAAAAATGTTTTGTTCGGCATCGTTATTTGATTTGGGCACAGAGATGACCGATGTTGTGTCGCTGTCGCACTTCCGGACAGGGAAATTGTTACGTTTCATCATATGTTGTCTTTGTTTCCGAAAGAACTTCCTGGCAACAGTGCTTTGATAAGGATTGTAAAACATCTGCACCGAGCTGGCTGGATTTTCTATTATGTTAGGCACCGGTATGCCTATACGGTACTGTTGGGTATGAAGCAGTACTAAATTCATATTATTTATTTTATCAGCATTTGGGACTGCAGCAGTAGCTTTCACATTGGTGACCGCTTTCAAAAGGTTACTATTATTTGAATTTGATTTAGTTTTAGTAGAACTTCTACTGCTTGACCTAGAGGTCACTTGGGCTTCGCCATTTTGGTTGCTTACAGAGGGCAATGGCAAAGATTGTATTTGAATATTCTGAGATGTGTCAGATACGTTTCTGGTGCGAAAATATGCCGTTTTGCTTCTTTTACAGCTCAACCACCTACTTCGTATGTCGCTTCTTGCAACACAGTAAAAGAAAAACGTAAAACCTCCCAAAAGTGAGGCAAAAACCGCATACAAAATACTAAAAATCTCTGCTTCGTGTTCCAAATGGAAGGGCGTAGACGTGGCAAAGGCACAACAGAACCAAGCAACTGTGTATATTAATAAAAATATAACTTGAGCCTTCAACTGTGCAGAAGGAGAGTGTTCTTGGTCTTCTATTTCGCTTGATCTCGTTTTTACAGAAAGAATACTGTGCCTGTCATTAGTTTGAAAACTAGGTTCTAACAAATCCAAATCTACGTTTTCGGTGGCTTGAGTACCCTCGCTTAAGTGACCATTTACATCAGTGTTGTATATGGTACATCGAATGAGTAGAAACAGAATTCCCAGTAGGGCATATAGGATAACTGTGGGAATAAAAAGTGCACTGAGCGCAGGGGGCGAGTTTAGGAAGCAAAAGTCGTATGCGGCATACTCCTTCATGTTTACTGCACTCGAAATACCACATACAATAAGTGCCACGCCCCATCCGACCAAATACAGGCCTAGAATGGGCTTTTGAATAGGTTGATCCGATGGTAATTCGTCTTCGTTCAGATCTATTGCGTCGCTCTTATTTAAACGTCTGTACATTGTACTCACTCCCACCACGACCCAAAGCAACGAAGACAGTGTCAAATAATGCAATACAATTCCAACGATCTGACACAAAAAGGTGTCCTCAGTTTGATAGATTCCAAATACGTAAATGTACACTAACATCATTATAACGATCCACAGATTAATCAGTGAATGTTTCGCCTTTTTAGGCATCTGTATCGATACGTAACAAAATGCATACGTGGTAATTGTGATCAAAAGACAGGAAAAAAGCACAAAACTGCCGATGTAGATTGCCGGGTGCGACAATTTAAATTTCGCGCCCGTTTCGATCACATTGTACTTGGTAACATCTTCGAGAAAAGCGTAGTAACCGAAATTTTTACAACTAAATATGAGATTCTCACGGATTTCGTGACTGAATTGACAACCCTCAGATGTCCAGTTACCTCGTCCCTCATTAGCTTCTGGATCCCACCACACAGGAATTGAGGCAGTCGAATCGTAGTAAGTAGTCGGAATTCGAAGCATTATATATATCGGTTCTGTTAAATTGGAAACGGCGGTATTGTTGGCTATATAAAAAGAAAAGACAAATTGAAATATAGTTAGTCAGTATTGAAAAGAATAATGTCAAATCTGCAGCATATCAATTGCTGTGGATCAAGAAAAGAGTACTATTTGCTACGCTTTGAATATTTTTTAAATTGGTGTGCACACGTACCCAGTTTGACTCCAATTACAGGTAACGTAATTGCCTTGGAACCTTTTAACGATTCGTCCAGAGAAAACAGCTTTCCGTTTGCCATCATTACCACTAGAAGGCGCTGCACCTCTTCTGTATCTACCGGCTCTTCCTGCTCTTTTAGTTGACTAAACAGAGATGCTGGGATTTGTACAGACGCGTCTATTTTCTTGTTCATTATTCCAGTTGTGACGGTGGGACTTGAGGATGTAACACAATAAAACATTCGATCTGAATTGTTTACAGCACTAGAGTACCATGAACATGTCATGCCGACAAATGCTTCTTTTTTTATTGAAAATTCTTCAGCAACAATATTGTTCTAAAGGAAAAATTCATGATTAATTATTTCAACCAGAAAAAAAAACGACTTATTTACCTTATGCAATGAAGAAGTGGTATTATGTGACACGATGTCTTCTATGACTTTCACTATTTTATCTAGACTTCCATCTATTTCATCGGCTTTCCTCAAATAATTTTCTGGCAAAGTCATCAATAAATTAATAATATCAATTAAAATGTTTCCTAATTCTTTATCAAAAGAAAGATATGGAATATAATTTTCAATGGTTCTTACTAGAAAAACCAAATCCATTACATCTTTTAATAACCTTAAGTTACTCGTAAAGTTCTTAAAATGCCTAGCTCTTTCGTAAATATTCAAATTCAAGCTTAAATTTAGCTTAGAGAATTGTTCCAGAGTCCTTGTAATTTCGGAAGTATATGTACAATTAGAGGTGTTAAGGTTTTCCCACTGGCCTTCAGAAGAGCAGTAGTAAGATGCTTGCTGTTCAGAAACTTTTACATTAACTTGTATAAATTCACAAGGCAAGTAAACTGTGTTGTTGGTTAGTGTTTTGGGCCAATAGTAATTTCCTTTGTTAGTTAATGTTGTAGTCATCTCACAAAATTGACTATTTTTGGAAATAATTATTAAATTTATTGCTTTAGTGAAGTTTCCTTCATCAGTAGTTCTTTGGCAGTATAACAAACCTGAGTAATTTTGGTTTATTTTTGGAATTATAATTTCACTTTCTATTAAGCCCTTTTCAGAATAAAAATAATTATTTGTGTGGAAAGATCTTATTACATCTTTTTCAAAAGGTTACTATTATTTGAATTTGATTTAGTTTTAGTAGAACTTCTACTGCTTGACCTAGAGGTCACTTGGGCTTCGCCATTTTGGTTGCTTACAGAGGGCAATGGCAAAGATTGTATTTGAATATTCTGAGATGTGTCAGATACGTTTCTGGTGCGAAAATATGCCGTTTTGCTTCTTTTACAGCTCAACCACCTACTTCGTATGTCGCTTCTTGCAACACAGTAAAAGAAAAACGTAAAACCTCCCAAAAGTGAGGCAAAAACCGCATACAAAATACTAAAAATCTCTGCTTCGTGTTCCAAATGGAAGGGCGTAGACGTGGCAAAGGCACAACAGAACCAAGCAACTGTGTATATTAATAAAAATATAACTTGAGCCTTCAACTGTGCAGAAGGAGAGTGTTCTTGGTCTTCTATTTCGCTTGATCTCGTTTTTACAGAAAGAATACTGTGCCTGTCATTAGTTTGAAAACTAGGTTCTAACAAATCCAAATCTACGTTTTCGGTGGCTTGAGTACCCTCGCTTAAGTGACCATTTACATCAGTGTTGTATATGGTACATCGAATGAGTAGAAACAGAATTCCCAGTAGGGCATATAGGATAACTGTGGGAATAAAAAGTGCACTGAGCGCAGGGGGCGAGTTTAGGAAGCAAAAGTCGTATGCGGCATACTCCTTCATGTTTACTGCACTCGAAATACCACATACAATAAGTGCCACGCCCCATCCGACCAAATACAGGCCTAGAATGGGCTTTTGAATAGGTTGATCCGATGGTAATTCGTCTTCGTTCAGATCTATTGCGTCGCTCTTATTTAAACGTCTGTACATTGTACTCACTCCCACCACGACCCAAAGCAACGAAGACAGTGTCAAATAATGCAATACAATTCCAACGATCTGACACAAAAAGGTGTCCTCAGTTTGATAGATTCCAAATACGTAAATGTACACTAACATCATTATAACGATCCACAGATTAATCAGTGAATGTTTCGCCTTTTTAGGCATCTGTATCGATACGTAACAAAATGCATACGTGGTAATTGTGATCAAAAGACAGGAAAAAAGCACAAAACTGCCGATGTAGATTGCCGGGTGCGACAATTTAAATTTCGCGCCCGTTTCGATCACATTGTACTTGGTAACATCTTCGAGAAAAGCGTAGTAACCGAAATTTTTACAACTAAATATGAGATTCTCACGGATTTCGTGACTGAATTGACAACCCTCAGATGTCCAGTTACCTCGTCCCTCATTAGCTTCTGGATCCCACCACACAGGAATTGAGGCAGTCGAATCGTAGTAAGTAGTCGGAATTCGAAGCATTATATATATCGGTTCTGTTAAATTGGAAACGGCGGTATTGTTGGCTATATAAAAAGAAAAGACAAATTGAAATATAGTTAGTCAGTATTGAAAAGAATAATGTCAAATCTGCAGCATATCAATTGCTGTGGATCAAGAAAAGAGTACTATTTGCTACGCTTTGAATATTTTTTAAATTGGTGTGCACACGTACCCAGTTTGACTCCAATTACAGGTAACGTAATTGCCTTGGAACCTTTTAACGATTCGTCCAGAGAAAACAGCTTTCCGTTTGCCATCATTACCACTAGAAGGCGCTGCACCTCTTCTGTATCTACCGGCTCTTCCTGCTCTTTTAGTTGACTAAACAGAGATGCTGGGATTTGTACAGACGCGTCTATTTTCTTGTTCATTATTCCAGTTGTGACGGTGGGACTTGAGGATGTAACACAATAAAACATTCGATCTGAATTGTTTACAGCACTAGAGTACCATGAACATGTCATGCCGACAAATGCTTCTTTTTTTATTGAAAATTCTTCAGCAACAATATTGTTCTAAAGGAAAAATTCATGATTAATTATTTCAACCAGAAAAAAAAACGACTTATTTACCTTATGCAATGAAGAAGTGGTATTATGTGACACGATGTCTTCTATGACTTTCACTATTTTATCTAGACTTCCATCTATTTCATCGGCTTTCCTCAAATAATTTTCTGGCAAAGTCATCAATAAATTAATAATATCAATTAAAATGTTTCCTAATTCTTTATCAAAAGAAAGATATGGAATATAATTTTCAATGGTTCTTACTAGAAAAACCAAATCCATTACATCTTTTAATAACCTTAAGTTACTCGTAAAGTTCTTAAAATGCCTAGCTCTTTCGTAAATATTCAAATTCAAGCTTAAATTTAGCTTAGAGAATTGTTCCAGAGTCCTTGTAATTTCGGAAGTATATGTACAATTAGAGGTGTTAAGGTTTTCCCACTGGCCTTCAGAAGAGCAGTAGTAAGATGCTTGCTGTTCAGAAACTTTTACATTAACTTGTATAAATTCACAAGGCAAGTAAACTGTGTTGTTGGTTAGTGTTTTGGGCCAATAGTAATTTCCTTTGTTAGTTAATGTTGTAGTCATCTCACAAAATTGACTATTTTTGGAAATAATTATTAAATTTATTGCTTTAGTGAAGTTTCCTTCATCAGTAGTTCTTTGGCAGTATAACAAACCTGAGTAATTTTGGTTTATTTTTGGAATTATAATTTCACTTTCTATTAAGCCCTTTTCAGAATAAAAATAATTATTTGTGTGGAAAGATCTTATTACATCTTTCTGACTACTTTCCCAAAACCAAAGCAGATCTGATTTGGTTTCAGTTTCAGATTGATACGTATCTGGAATAAATGGTGATATGCATTTAAGCCTGAATGAATCTCCTTCAAAAAGAATTTGGTCATTTCTTAAATGTAAATCAATCATTGGGATTTCCTTGTCATCAGCAGGAGATTTACAATGTATATCAGTACCAATTTTTAATTTCCTCAAAGGAACACCTTTAAATGTAGCAGGGGAACTGCACTTTGGATTAGAAGCAATTTTAACAGATTGCTGTTGGGTCCATTCTAGCAACCACAGTAATTCACAATCACATGTTAAAGGATTGTTCGAGATATCACTAAAACAATAATTTATTGAAAAACTTTTTAGACAGAATGTAAATAAAGTACACACAGTTGCTTTAGAAATGTGAGTGTTTTAAAAGTTCCCTTTTGAATGGTGGATATGAGATTCTGGTTTAATTTTAATCTTTCCAAATACTTTAGTCCAGCAAAAGCTTGTGGCTCAACTAACTTAATGAGGTTGTTAGAAATATCCAATCTTCGAAGGTTTGGTACCTCTTCAAACTGTTTGTTTTGTAAAGCTTCTATTTTATTTTTACTAAGATCTCTGTGATTAAATAAGTTTTTATAAGTAATAACGATAAAAAATAATATATAGTATACTTACAGTCTTTGCAGGGCAAGAAATTGTATTTTGGGACTGAAATTGGTTAAGTAATTGTCTGACAAGTTTCTACAAAAAAGGTTGTTTAGTACTTAATATACTACTAATGGTAAAAAGACTTACAAGTATAAAATTTCATTTGCAATGTTTAGTAGGTCTAATTCATCTAAATGCTTAATTTTTTCTGTATCACCACAGCGAAGTTTCGTCCAAACTAACTTATCCTTTTGGGGCACCTCTCTACATAAGCACTTTTCAGGGCAAGTATTTACACTTAACAAAGGGTTTATTATATTTATTAATAACAAACCGATAGAATTTAATAAATAAAGAATTTTCATTGTTACGACCGCAGTAAAACAAACCGTTAAACACTATCATCACTAATAAATTAACTGTTGCTTTAATTGTATGGAAAGCGACTAAGTTTTATAAATTAATAGCTTTAATTTATTTTGATAAGTTAGTTTTTGTAAATTTAATTCCATCTTTTTTGCCCTTTTTTGTTAAATGTCAAACTCGACAACGCCGATATATGTTTGTTTTGAATGGGTAATAAAATGCAGCCAACCGCAAAAAACTATAAATATCTACTTCTATATGTACAGGGTGATAGAAAGTTCCACATATAGGATGAGTAAAAAGGAGTGACTATAAAAATACAATCTTTTATTACAAAATATACAATATCTATAATGCAAATGACAATATCAATACAATTATCGATAGATGTTAAAATATTTTTTTATCATTAACGTAACGTAAGCGGTTCTCAATGTTAAAGAAGTTTAATGTTTTCACAGTTTATTTTTTTCCCGGTATATTTTCAAAACAATGAAGTTTTTTAGACGCATTTCGTGGTCAACATTTTCAAATTCCAACACAAACGAAAACAACGTTTTTGGCACATTTATTAATTATTTATTTGATAAGTATAAATATACCATTAAAACTACATCGAAATGTATAGCAAAACTACGGATACGAATGTATATATATAAAACACAGTCTTAAAATTGTACGCTATATTTGCCGCAATCGTGCATTAAAACAATACAGTATTCATTATATCGTTATTTATATATAATTTTTGAAGAGTATTTACTTTTCATTTGCAACAATTATGCTTTTAATAAGTACACATATAACAACTTCTTTATAGGTAGTTACGTTTAAGGCAAGCCTTTAAAAAATAAATTACAATTCGTTTTAAACTTCTCTTCAGGCTATTCTTGTGTGGTCCATTGAATTTTTCTCTTCTTGGACCACAGGAAAATATCTCAGAGAGAAGTTTGCTACCAATCTATATAGGACGCGAAATCCTAAGAACTTCGATAAATTTACAAAATTTTTACATAATTGGAAAAAATATTTAATGACTAATTGACATTTTTCAAATTCAAAACGGACAAATTACATTAGACTTGCCTGACAATTACTATTTGCAATGAAACATAATACAGTCAAAAAACTTAGTAGTAGTATGGTTTAATTTAAAAATGTGTGTAAACACCTTATATATATATATATATGTATATACATAGACGAAATGTTCAAGTTGTTCTATAAAAGAGAAGATAAAAAAGTGTCTGTAGTTTGTGATAATTTTCCTAATTAGTCATTTTTTGTTAGCTAAGATTTTTGACTGTAAAACGTATTTTTCGATCAAAAATATTGTTGCTTATAAAAATAACACCCTGCACATATATATTTTGAATTAAATCACACATAATGCACTTTTTATCATACATTTAATTTATTAAATACGACATGTATCTTGTAAATGAGTTTGTTATTGCAATGAGACGATTTTTAAATAATTTTGGAAGACTCAGCAAACATAAACATTACTGGATCAGCTCTTTACAGTAACAAACACTTATTGAGCACAGAACATGTTCATTTCTTTTCTCTTTTTTTGTTAATCTTACAAAGGCAAGTTGGTTTGTACACATATTACTTATTAAAACGTAGTATAAAAAATATTAATACAAAAACATATATACATAAACGATATAGGCAAATATTCTCATAGAAAAGGACATCTTTCACTGAAATTGTTTAAATGAAGGAAACAACCAAGGAACCAATTTCAACTAAAATCTAAAATTGCAAATACTTGAACTAAATTAAAAAAATTGTACTACTAACCA
>NW_020439030.1:729697-753450 GCF_000699045.2 Agrilus planipennis
TTAATGATTAAAGGTGGTGATAAGCGTACTATGTCATCATGGGTGTGTTTTGCTACGATTCCTCGCTTTTTTAGTTCAATTAAAACATCCCATGCATTAAGAATATCTACAAAAATATACCAGTAACTAATTTTTAAAAAAAATATTATTCTTTTATTACAAAGTACTTACTACTATTAAATTCTATAGCATTGAGAAGACCTTTTCCTCTTACATCTACAACTGCTTGATTTGATTTTAAATCCTCCAAACCCTTTCTAAACTTTTGCCCCATGTTGAAAGAATTATTAATTATATTTTCCTCTTCCAAAACATCCAGAGCAGTCATAGCAATTTTAGATGCCAGAGGATTTCCTCCAAATGTAGAACCATGAGTTCCTTGAAAACGAAAAGAGAAACAACTGTTCATTAGCTGATAATTATTATGGTCAAAAATGTTCAAGATGTTGATGTTTCGTCACTGATTTCATAGAACACTCTTAGGGTTCATTTTTGGATTAGGTTAAATTTAATTCTTCTGTTTCTGATTCTGAGATGATATTTTGTATTTGATAAACTCTGAGAATGTCCACAAGACCGGAGAAACAGACTGAACCCATGTGTTGAGTAAAATGCAAAAGGGTAAAGGGGTGGATCTGAAATGACTAATAATCTCAGGGTCCGTACCTTCCATCTCCCAATAATTTAACGAACACTTTTTTATGTTTAAATTATTTCATATATTTTAGTAAGAAAAGTACCTATCTAACACTACACTCGAAAACCATGAGATTCTACGTACTTTTTTACATAATTATCACCAGTCAAACCTTAGTAAATACCTTCCAACTCAATTATTTCACTAGCGCTTTTTTATGTTTAAATTGTTTCATATCTTTTAGTAAAAATATTACTATAATTACTAATTACTATTTGACACCGCACTAGAAAACCGTTGACACCATGAGATTCTACGTACTTTTTTAAATAATTATCACTAGTCAAAGTTTAATAAATACCTTCCATCTTCCAATAATTAATGGAGCGCTTTTTTATGTTTAAATTATTTCATATAATNCTACGTGACTTTTTACATGTATAATAAATTCTCAAAGCTTGATAATAAATTCCATTTCCCAATAATTCCACGAGTGCTTTTCGATGTTGATTTTAAATATATTTTTTTTTATTTCCTTAATTTTGCCGCACCGGTACTTGGCCCACACTGGAAATATTTCCGAGAATGGGGTTTACTAAACGCCTATTAGGTCTTCCACCAGGTCTGGTCCACAAAATCGGCAAGGAAACACCAACTTCTTGCAAAAAGTTTTGCGACAGTTAGGTTTTTTAAACCAATAATAATTCAAGAACGTTTAATATTTAAAAATAAAAATGGTAAAATCTAATCGAACCTTACCTGGTTCTAAAACCAGCATGATGTCGTCATTAGCCAAGGCTGCTGAAACAGGATATAGTCCGCCCCCCAGAGCTTTGGCTAAGACTAAGATATCCGGTTTAACATTTTCATAATCACAAGTTAGTCTTTTTCCTGTTCTCCCTAGTCCAGTTTGTACTTCATCAGCAATCCAGAGAACGTTATGTTTGGTACACAGTTCCCGTACCCCTTTTAAATAACCCTCGGAGGGTACTTTTATTCCGGCTTCTCCTTGTATAGGTTTGACCATAAAAGCGCAAACTAGAGGGTCAATTAGGGCTTTCTTAAATTAAAACGAAACTATAATTTACTTACAAATATAAACTGAAATAAAATAATAATTAAAATAAAACAAATGTTCTCATGTAAACAGGTTTTAAATTCTCCAGTGAAGTAGTGTTTGAGTAGTGTCAATTTAAACATTTCGGCACTCTTCGTTCTTAAAATAGAGTGCGGAACGACTGGTTACACGGCTCTCACGTTTTCATGATGTTTTTGTACGAAAAGTTCCAGTTCATGGATAGGCGAACATTTTGGAAGAATTTTAAAGTAATTGTAAGAAAAATATCGGAATTAAAATAGACATTAAACGTTTATCCATACGTTTTTGAAAATATGTTCATAAAAAATCGTGTGGAGCTGCTTACCTCTAAAGCATGAAGGTCGTTATAGGGAACACAGCTAAAGCCTGGCATAAAGGGTCCGTAGTCTTCGAAAGCCAAGGGATCTGTAGATGCCGAAACAGCTGCCAAAGAACGGCCCCAAAAGTTGTCCGTGGCAAAAATAATTTTTGCCGAATCTTTGGGTATTTTCTTTTTTTTGTAACCCCACTTTCTTGATATTTTACAAGAAGTTTCGCACGCCTCAACACCTGTAAAGAAATAATATTAAATACAATAACATAATATCAGATGCGGAAATTAAAATAGTTTATAACGTTTTCATTCGCGTTATCTACACAATAAACGACACACTTTTTAATTATCTTTGATATGTGAACAGTAAACAAAGAACTGATATTAATCTATCATCTATTAGCCCTAGGTCAATATGTACAAAGCAAAAAAGTAATTAAATATCCGATTGTTTACCTGTATTCATAGGAACCATTCTATCGTATCCGAATAACTTGGTAATTTTTTCAGCATATTCTGCGAAAACGTTTGAATAAAACGCTCTGGAAACGTGATGAAGCTGATGAGCTTGTTCAGTAAGGGCTTTCACTAACTTCGGATGGCAGTGGCCAAAATTATTCGTGGAATATCCACTGAGNTATCGTATCCGAATAACTTGGTAATTTTTTCAGCATATTCTGCGAAAACGTTTGAATAAAACGCTCTGGAAACGTGATGAAGCTGATGAGCTTGTTCAGTAAGGGCTTTCACTAACTTCGGATGGCAGTGGCCAAAATTATTCGTGGAATATCCACTGAGAAAGTCGTAATATCTTTTACCTTCCACATCCCAAACAAAAACGCCTAAAGAAAATTCATTTTTTACAAATACAAACGCTAAAATTAATGTTATACTATGTGTAGAATCAAAGCCATGATAAGGGCCAAAAAAGATTACACTCTAACCCAACTCTACCGTTTCGTCTTTGGGTGTAAAAGTAAAGACGAAACGTTGGTATCTTTTTGACCTTGTTTTGGGTTTAATTTTGGATGCATTCTAGAATTTGGGAAATAAATAGAAACTGCTTTAATGTTTAATTTTAAAAACTATTAGCTTTTTAACTACATACATATTTTGTATGGATATATCTATTAAGAAATTCTTTTGAGGAAATCAGTTATAGAAAGTTACAGAAACGTTAGAAAAAAGAAATTTAGGCAAGAAAACTTTCACGTTTACAAAACAAACCATTACATTACATATGTACATCAAATAACTGTTAGGTAGATATCGTAGATATGTACCTTGTCCTTTAGCTAAGACGACTGGTAGAGGATGATAATTGTGTGCGGCATATTTAGCTTCCTTCTCCATTACTTCTTTAGAGCTGATCCTTCTAACATTTTTTCCAGTTTGGAAAACGGGCCGAACTTTTGAGAACATTTTGCAGTGTTTCCCACGACCAAGTCAATTTTTAACTAGAAGAAAACACCATATTTTGACCAAAATAAGACCAACGTATAGCTCGGTTAATAATAATAATTAATATGTTTTGTTTATATTATTCGTTTAGACTGAAACTAGAATGTTAGTTAAGCCATAGGAACTCGGCCAAGGTTGGAAAGTTATTCACATTTATGACGATACGTTAATTATTACAACTTTATATGTATGTGTATGCCTCACTTATTCAGGGCTTATACTCCATATATGCATGCTAGGTATAAAATTCATTTTGGCTTGGATGAGTTTCCCGACTACAAAGGAAATAAAAAAGCTAAAAACAGTTTCGAATGATCACCATTTTCAGGGTTCCGTACGTCCGAATAAAAAACGGAACCATTATAGGATCATTCGTGTCTGTCTGTCCGTCTGTCACAGTCAATTGGCTCCGAATCTACTGGACCAATTAATTTGAAATTTAGTACATACTCATATGAATTTCTGTGACGTAAACTGGGACGCATAGCGTAAACAAATTAAGTTTGAACGTGGGGGTCATTTTTAGGGAAACAAAAATAATTAAAAAAAAAGTTTTGCAAACTGTACCGTGTTACATTTAAATGAAAGGGTTTATTGTAAGAGTCTCAAATATATTTTTTGTATAATTTTTAAACAAATAGTTTTAAAGTTATTTAAGAAAATAGATGAAAACTGACCATTCCCCCCTTATCTCCGAAAATACTGAACCTAATCTTTTGAAAAAAATACAGAAAATAGTTTTTTACTTATAGGTTACAGGAAAATTAATAAACTCGGACGCATAACGTAAATAAATTAATTTTGAACGTGGGGGTCATTTTTGGGGAAACAAAAAGAAATTAAAAAAAAAAAGTTTTGCAAACTGTACCGTGTTACATATNACCCTATGGAAATAGGGAAAGTAAAAGGCGAGACAGGAAGGAAAAAAGCCTTTTGAGGCTTGAAGGATTAGACATTAAAAGCATAAAGAGAAGTAAAGAGTAAAAGACCTAAACCAAGTTATTATTCGCAAATAATTAGAGATGAGGCATGTGGGATATTTTTATTTTTAAGGAAAGCGAAAATTGAGCCAGGATAGTGTAAAGATTGAAGGTGCATGTTCAACCACCCATCGGACTGATGACCTTGTAATGAAGAAAAACTCAAAATTTTATACACATAACTTTATTAGACAACTATTTTTTTATTGTATACAGATATACAGAATAATCGACGCACATAATGTATCATAATAATAGACCTTTGTGAACTCCATTTCATGTTCAAAATAAAACAACCGAAGGGCCATTTATTGTTACAAACTCTTTTACATACCTTTCACCTGTGTCCAGGAGAAATCCCTTTTTTGTTCCTTAGATCCTTTTACTTTAAAAGGGAATTATCCTTCGAATATATGTACGTAACACATCAGCAAAAATACTTGCGAACGTGCTATTTCATGTGGGGACCCCTGTACACGTTTTAATAAAAGCAAAAGTATTTATCTAATAATCCACTTGTTTAAGTAAACAAAAATGTAGAAATAATTAGGTCCAATAAAACTGGTCTCAACAAGATATAAATGACAAATTTTTTTATTTGGATATGAATATTTTTAAAACTTTATTATCCTGTTGTCAACTCAAGTTACACATCAACAGTTGATTAAATTACATTTACTGCTTGTGGTATTTTGAAGGATTGAGTTTTGTCATGTGGTTTTTCAAGTAAAATATGCAATTCAACACGTAAATATTTAATTTCTAAAAGACCGCAAACTATTTCTTATTTAAAACACTTTAATAGGAAACGAAAATAATACATGCAAAATATTCATCTTAAAAATACAATTACGACTACATAATTTAATTGATGCATTTCAGAATTTCACTGATTAACCATTATTTATAAGTTAAACTGCTGTAAATCTTCTTGGTTAACAACCAACAAGTTGTACATTTTATTATCTTACTTACGATTAGTGATAAAAGCAGCTATGAATGAGGTAAACAAAGTTTTATCGAATGTTTTGCAATATTGAAGAGGCATGACATAGTGATAATAACAATAATTATTAAAGAGGAGTCTAAGAATAAACACAATAAAATTTCTTTTTCATACCTTTGGAGAAACGTACTTATGTACAGAAATACCATTCAAAATATTTACATAACAAGCGCAGTATTTTTAATTACAATTTTCACCGGGTATTGTCATTCAAAACACTTCAGATATAGATAAACGGCTTAAGCAAAGTACATTGAATAAATTTGGTAATACAAAATTGTTTTTAAGATATTTTCGGAACAGAATAATAAACAAATTTTGTGTCCTCACGTATTTGACCTCTTTTTTTAATCATGAGTCCAACTTTTAAACGCTAAACATTTAAAAGAAACGTACAAGATAATGTCATACTTACTGTTGCTTAAAATTAATTTTATTGTAAGAAAAGAAACATTGTCACCCACTGTTTTTTCGTTTAATTTAAACAAAACTTAACTTTTTAAGATTAGTAAAGAATACACACCAATTCCACTTCTTGTACACATTTTACCGTTAAAAATACTGAACATATGAAATGCATATACATTCATACGCCTTGGACTTGTTATTGAGTAAATTTACATGAATATATGTAAACGTACGTAAATGGTTATATACCTAGCCTAATAAATAATTTAAAAACTGCACATATATGAATACAAAATACCTACATACAAATACGTAGTTGCAGATAAACCTTGTAGAAAAAAAAAAAAAGAAAACAAGAAAACCGTAAAAAGTGTTTACAATAAACTTTAAACTAATGACCAGACGATTGTGATGGCAAAACTATGTATAAATTCGAAACACATCAATTTTTAATGATACTTGTAGGTATCCTTGAAACTGTAAGGAAATGGCTTAATGTTATGTAGTTAATGATTTGTTTACATATTTTTGTACCTAGTCAAATTTAAAAGTTTCCATTTTAATTGTAATAGACTATTAAACCACAAATCATTGCAGTTTTAAAACTAGGATTTCTACTGTTTCAGGATTATAGAACGAATTTTTAAATGCACTATAATTAAAAAAAAAACTAGTCCTTAATTTTCTTCAGTAAATACATTTATACATAAAGATGATATCATTCTTATATTTACAAGTAGGTAAATATAATCTTTAAAAGGAATACAAAATTATGTATAGCATTGAGTGAAGTCTCTGTTAAATAAATTGTTATTTTCGTTTGAATTCAAATTTTGAATGTGTGCTTTTTTATTTAGATGTTATTAGATACTTAATTTGCGACAATAATTAATTTTCCTTTTTAGCGCTTGTAAATGTCAAGGACAGATACATGAACGAGAAGTTAAATTGATAATTTTTTTGCACTGTTTTAATTAAAAACAGAAAAATTCTAAAGGGATAGATCTATTAATAAAAAATTAAGGAATTATAAGCAGATACTTACTTTTTTCAAAGCTTTGAGCGCACACAAATTCGAAAAAGAAAAACCAAAAAATTACGGAACTCTCACTTCATTTTGTAACTGTGTAGAATGCTTAATACCGATTTGGATTTATGTTGTAGATATATCACTTTTATCAGTTATTTAATGCATGTGTACTTAACATAGAGGTACATATTTGCTTAAGCTTAAGTATATTAAAGTAATTGTTTACTTTAAGGGATATTTTATCACTTTTACAAAACTAATTGAATAGAGAGCAAACTTTATATCTATAAATCGATCGCTTGTTGTTCGAATTTAATTACTAATAGTAAGCATGTTTACAGCGCAAAACACAGAATGACTACGTTAATTAATTTATATTAATTGTGTAAAGAAAGTAGAAAGTTAGATCACTAAAACAACACCAGCAAGGTTTCTTAACATGAATGTTGGTTGCCTAAAAACCAGGGTTCAAATCCGAGTCTTTTCACTTTCGATGTATTTATGAAAATATTGGTATTTTTTTAATTACATAAAAATGGAAATAAGAAACTAGAAGAAGTCACCAATTTTTGATATGTGGACAAAATGAAATCACAAAGAGAGTCACAAAAAGTATCCAACCCTATGGAAATAGGGAAAGTAAAAGGCGAGACAGGAAGGAAAAAAGCCTTTTGAGGCTTGAAGGATTAGACATTAAAAGCATAAAGAGAAGTAAAAAGTAGAAGACCTAAATTAAGTTATTATTTGCAAATAATTAGAGATAAGGCATGTGGGATATTTTTATTTTTAAGGAAAGCGAAAATTGAGCCAGGATAGAGTAAGGACTGAAGGTGCATGTCCAACCACCCATCGGACTGATGACCTTGTAATGAAGAAAAACTCAAAATGTTATACCATAATTTTATTAGACAACTATTTTTTTATTGTATCAATATATACAGAATAATCGACGCACATAATGTATCATAATAATAGACCTTTGTGAACTCCATTTCATGTTCAAAATAAAACAACCGAAGGGTCATTTATTGTTACAAACTCTTTTACATACCTTTCACCTGTGTCCAGGAGAAATCCCTTTTTTGTTCCTTTTGTGTTTATTCCAAACACGAGAGAACACAACAGATCTATTTACGAAACGAATTAATTGTATCTATAATTATTTTGCAACACTCTCTCAATTCTGTCTCATTAATAATTAGGGGTGGAGCCAGTCGTATTACATCCCTGTGAGTGGATTTGGCCAGCAAACCGTTGTCTCGTAATTTTAGGCACACATCAGTTGCGGTAAAGTTTTCATTACTTTTAATGACAATGGCTTGCATTAGGCCTTTTCCTCTAACTTCATTTACAATAGTTTTTGATAAATTATGGAGTTCTTCCTTTAAAATTTCTCCCAATCTTCTAGCGTTTTCCGGAAGGTTTTCCTCCACGATTACTTTCAAAGCAGCTATAGCGACTCTACAACCCAGGGGATTCCCTCCGTAAGTGGAGCCATGTTCTCCGGGTTTCATACATAACATAATGTCATCGTTGGCTAAAACTGCAGACACCTAAAAAATATATTCGTCGTAAATCGTTAAAAATCTATACTGTTTAATGTTTTTTAACGAACTGGCATAGTTCCTCCAGATAAGGCTTTTCCTAGGCAAACCATATCAGGCTTTACATTTTCGTGATCTACCGCTAAAAGTTTTCCGGTTCTTCCAAGACCTGTTTGAACTTCATCATCAATCCAAAGGACGTTGTATTTTGTACAAAGTTCACGTACTCCCTTCAAGTAACCAGGTGATGGTACAATTATACCTGCTTCTCCCTGAATGGGTTCCACCATAAACGCGCAAATGTGAGGATCATGCTTCAGAAGGTTCTGTAAAAAGCATCTTTTAAAATTAATGCTAAATACTTTAAAAACTGATAAAAATAGTACTTCTAAAGCGTCTAAATCGTTGTAAGGAACCAATAAAAATCCAGGCATAAATGGACCATAACGGTCTTTACAGGACGGATCAGTAGATGATGAAATTGCTGATATTGTCCTTCCCCAATAATTTCCTTTTGCAAATACAATCTTGGCTTGATCGTTGGGGATTCCCTTTTTAGTGTAACCCCATTTTCTTGCCAGTTTACATGCAGTTTCTCCGGATTCTACGCCACTGTTAATTGGAAGAACTTTGTCGAACCCTAAAAGATCTGTTACGTATTCCGCATATTCTCCGAAGGCATCGGTATAGAAAGCCCTTGAAGTTAACGTTAAAATATCTGCTTGTTTCTTAAGGGCTTCTATAATTTTCGGGTGACAGTGGCCCTGATTTACCGCAGAGTATGCACTCAAAAAATCGAAGTATTTGTTGCCTTCTACATCCCATAAGTAAACACCTAAAAAACAGTTAAAATGCACGGCTGTGGTAAATTGATAATGAGGTGGTTATTACTGTAATTACGCTTTTGTTTTTAGTATACATTTTCATTATAAGTACCTTTTCCTCTACAAAGCGCAACCGGAATACTTTCGTAATTATGTGCTCCAAATCGCAATTCTCTTTCAAAAACTTTTTGACTTATTTCGCCAATTTGATTAACGGGTTCCCTTTCCTTAAGTTTGCTAATAGTCTGATAATTTCTTGCTGAAATTGAATCTCTTCCCGGCATTTTATAATAATAGCAAATAACAGCTTTTGATCCACGATTCATAATAGCATTCAGTTTTATAAAACTTTTACCAAAATGTGCCATTTTTAATTACCTTGGACTTTTTAAAAAAAAATGTAATACGGTTCTGCTGATCACACTCGTTAGTTCGCACTCTGTTTACGTATTTGAGAATAATTCTCTGCTGCATTATTTATAGCGACCTTTTAGCTTTGATAACATTTTAAAATACGTTTTACGTAGTTTCAGTTTCTTTACGTATTGATTTATAAAAACGGAATATAATACCTAATAAATGTGGTCATACGAGAGACCATAAATGAGACGAAATTATAGAATTANAATTTATTTAATATTAGTAATAGTAATGATCTGTATTATTTAAACAAATTCATTGATAAAGCAAAGTCATTCATGCTGTGCAACATGCAGACTGTTTGTTCAAATAAACAAATATTATTTAACCACTTGTTCAAAAATAACAATAATACAAGAAGTTCCTTCAAGAATTGCAGATTTAATGGTTTTATGAGTTCTAAAAAAGCTCACGAAGTTACAGTCCTTAACGAAATTTCATGTCTCTTATATGACACTGGGTATGTTACCCATTTTGTAGACATAGGGGATGGCAAAGGCTATTTGAGCTCCCTTTTAGCCCTTAACAATCAAATTCAAGTTCTTGGAATTGATTCTTCACATACTAAAACGCAAAGTTCGGTACACAGAACAAATTTACTTGAAAGAAAATGGAACGGCTTTATTAAAGATCAGACAAAAAGAAAAATGCCAGAAAACAAGAAAAAGACACTTTATAAACAAGTAACCCATTTTGTTACAGAAAATACGGATTTTGAAAAACTTGTTCTGGATAATCTATCAAGTGATACTTCAAAAGTAGGTTTATTGGGATTGCATACATGTGGTAATCTGGGAGCTTCCTCTATTAAAATATTTATTAAAAATCCTAAGATGTCAGCTCTCTGTAACGTATCTTGTTGCTATCATTTTCTAACAGAGAACGATGAAAATAATTTAGAGGAATACTATTTTCCTCTTAGTAAATTTTTAAGCGAAAAGAACTTTAAGTTGGGGCGCAACGCTCGTATGTTAGCTGCACAATCTTTAGAAAGAATTTTACACAAATCAGAAGAGCCCAATACGACAAACTTTTATAGAGCAATTTTACAAGTATTTCTAAAAAAGCACAATTTCAGACATTTTAATATTGGGCGAATAAAAAGTAAATGTTGCAGTTTTGAGGAGTATGCCAGAACAGCGCTTAAGAAAACTAATTTAAATATTTCTGATAATGAACTACGTAGCATGTATGAACTATATGAAGGCGACCAAAATGCTTTTATTGCATTTTATTTATTACGATGTTATTTAGCGCCAGCTATTGAGAGTTTAATATTATTAGACCGACTTATGTATTTAAATGAAAACGGAATTAAAGAGTCTTATTTAGTGCAGCTGTTTGATCCCATTATGTCCCCAAGGTGTTATGGACTCGTTGCATTGAAAAAAATTGGTTGAAATTTTATATATGTACTGTATGGTTTATTTCAAAATTATATTAAAGACATTGTAAAAATAATTTAATAAATAATGTAATTAATAAGAAACTCGGGTGAAAGTTCACTATTATTAGGGAAGCTATAAGAGTTATAAGTGGAGTCAGAAATAAAGAAGTTTTTATAAAAATAAACTGGAAATTTTCTGAAAGACATCGTATATTTCAGTATAAGCAAAACAATGTGAAGTACTCTTCTTATATATCAAAAATAAATCCACAAAGAGTTCTTAAGTACTAAATAACCAACAGCTACGGTTTTATGTACAATGCAATAATAATAAAGCGAACTAAGAATAATTTACAAGTTCCGACTGCATTTAGATATCCGGTTAATAAAAATTATAATACGCTAAGTATGCTCATAAAAAACGATAACAAAATTTATCATTCACGTAAAGATCGTTTAACGATAGGCAGTTATTTTTAGAGTGTTTTTTAAATATTCTGATAATCGGGAATAAAAGAGGAAGTAAAATCTTAATTATTAAGAAGTTAAATAATAATTTTGCATATATTGTCTCGGTATATATAAAATAAACAATAAAATACAGCAAGTAACTACAAAAAAACAATATCACGGATCGATACTACGAAATATTACAACAACATATATTCAAAAACTCATTTTTGTAAATTAATAGTGGCTTTGTCTATGATAAGGGCTATGGGCGCAATGGGTCATAGAATATATGATTATAACCTTATCCTATGTATATTTATTATCTATGATCAGAACCTGAAATTTATTTTATCTAAATTGCTTCGAATAATACAATATATTCAGTATTTCAACATTATTCTTACCGAATTTTACAAAATAACAGTAATGGAATGTGTTTTACAATGAACAAGGATAAGACTGGTTAGTATAAAGTCACTGAATAAATGGGGAAGTATTAACTAGATCTTTTTAGGAAGTGAGGAAAAATGTGATACCAAGGACATTAATGAAGTCTTTGATGATTTATTCTTACTAGAAGACCGATATGTGAAACAAGGTTATCAGGAAGGCTATTGCAAGGGTTCCACTGAGGACAATATTGAAGCTTTCCATTTGGGGTACCACAGAGGTGCTGAGCTAGGGGCTGAACTAGGTTACTATTCTGCAGTTATAGAGGTATATTTAGAACAAATCAAACAAGGTTTCGAATGTCCAGCTTCAGTTAATATTATTAAGAATATTGAAACTTTGAAAGAAGCAATTGATTCTTTTCCAACAAGCAATATTCAATCAGAGGACATTTTGGGATTAGCTGATAGAATAAGAACTTTATTTAAAAAAGTGTGTGCGTTATTAAAACTTAAAATTTCATACCCAGAAGGAGACAAAATGTCATTTTAATTAAGAAATTATATAANAAAGAATTTTTAAAAACGTATTCAACTGATTGTTGAGTGAGCTATTTTCAAATGATCCTTTGACGTTTGTCTGGATTTTTACCTTAATGTGGGGTTTCGTGAGTTGTCTGATTTTTTCCATCATGAGATTGTGGAAATGGGGGTGGTATCTGTATACGGAGCCATCAACGCCTATGGTGACGTCAGGATCGTCCATTTTGTTTAGAAGCGTCGCGATGCCGGCTGAGACCAAGTGCGCAGCCCGCCGTGATATACACTCGCAAATGAATCTAACATTGACGAAGTCCTGCTCCGTCGCGTGTTTAATATCTACAAAGTACAAGGAAAATCAAATCAATATTATGCTATTTTTGTTACTTCAAATATGTAAAACTTACGCAATTCTTCTAAAATTTCCTGACAGTTTTCGTACGAGCCAGGGGGATCGCTTTCTATTTCGGACACGTACTTCGTATAGAACCTGCCCCTGGTGAAAAGTAGCTCTGACCCCTTGCCCCCGAATAAAACACCTTCTTTGGTAAACCTTACTATCGCTAATCGTACTAATTCTCCCATATACATGCCAGAGATCATTTTTTCGTGACTAAAATATCAAGGATTATTTGTTAACAAATAAAATACAAAATGTTTGTTTATTCATAGGTTGACATCTTGCTGGTAATCAGATAAGTGTGAAGACGAGTAGCGTTGAAATTGATTCAACGGAATTTACTGAATTATGCAATTTATTTTAATTTATCTGTAACCGTTACTTCCAATCATCTAATTGAAATGATTGCACAACAAATGCACTATTGACGCTCTGAGTATAAATTGCGTGCACATGTAGATAATATTCTCAAATTGAATGTTGCTACTATTATTTTATCAACAGTATGACGATAAGTATTTTTCTTTTAGGGGGTCAAATGAAGTAACTTACATTTGTTTTCCTGGATTTAGTGAATTTTCATCGACAATCCTGTCGTATTCCGTTCGTAAATTGTCCAGCTTGCCGTCATCCCCAAACGCACCCCATTCCAAATTGATTATAACATTTCCCGAACCATTATCTACGTCATTAAACAGTTCAGCATTTTTCTGTTTTTCTACGTAACAACCGTTGTTTCCTGTTCCTGTTTAAAATAAGGACTTGTGAGGTATTTATTGCGGACGTAAAAATTTATAAACGTATATCATTCGCAAGAACAGTGCAAGAAAAAAAGTTATAAGTATGGTATGAAGATAATATACAGAAAATGATTTAAATAAAAGACCTACCAACTATAATTCCAATTTTCGTATTATGATTTTTCCATGCACATGACATAAGGGTTCCTGTGGTATCATTAAGAATAGCGAATACTTCTATTTTAATGTCCTAGAAAGAACGGAAAAAAAGGCTTGCATGCATAACTAATAATAAGAGTCTATTTTCTATTCTAAAACAAGATGCGAAATAGTCATTCCTAAGAAAAAAGAAAGATATAGGATCGTATTCATAAAGTTGAGTGCTTACTACAGTCTCACATTTTTAAAGTAGCGATTTCATTTCAACTGCATATAAATGTGCGTAGAACTTGAAGCATGTGAGAGTCTACTATCGTTACTTGAAGATACTCGCTTGATGAGTAGCAACTCAAATTTCTATATGCATAAATGAGAGTATTTCTGCTATCACTCCTAAGTATCTATTTTAACAGCTAGGTGTTTATTAACGCGAGTCTGCTACTAATCAGATTCCTATTTTCGAAAATAGCAGAGATACTCTGACTGATGCATATAAAAATTAGAATTCATCCTCATAAGAAAACGGAGTAGATTCTTCCATATTTCAGATTTTACTCACATTCTTATGTATTTCAAATGAACTGTCTACTTTGAAAGTGTGAGTCTACACTAATGGTAAATACCCAACTCTATGCATACCACCCAATGAAAGTGAAAACTGAAGTAACGAAGCTTTCTCTTCTAGTTTAGGTTCCATCACCTAAACTTACCTATAATTATACCCATTTTACAGTTTTTTCTATACCAGGCACACGACATCAGCGTACCTGTTGAATCGTTCAAAATTGCCATGACCGATATATCAATATCCTGTAATATTGTTTGTTTTTACTTAAAAATTTAGTGCTCAATAAAATAATTACTTGCAACAACGTTGTGAGAAGTAACTTTATAACAAATATTTTGTTTTCGCCAATTTGGATCCTCATATTTTACACAATTTGATATTCTTTTTTTTTCTTAATGAATAATTGGAAACAAAACAACCCCATATGGTTGAAGTTTAAATAACGTATTAATAAAAAAAATCAATTCTCATTAATTCATAATTGAATGGATTGAACTAGAAATAATCTGTTTTTGCCTATTTGAATCTACTTCGCATATTTTTATGATTAATTAGAAATAGACTAACATGAATGTATACTTACTCCTCTTCTGGTAATTGCATCCTTTAACATTTGCACCACATCGTTTCCTACTACTCCTGAACACTTAAATCCTTTCGTCCAAGTTTCTAAAATTCCCCGAGTTAGGCCTAGCTGATTGAGGGGAAAACTGAAGGTAAAACCAAGGGGAAGAGTTTCGTGTTGCACCTTTTCTTCTTTAATAAATATTGCTAAACAATCTGCTATATGATCAAAGAGCTGAAAAGCATTTAATGTAAACCATACATAAAAAACTAAATTATATATTAGTAATACCTGTTCTCCAGATCCTAACATAATATGCTGTGGAATTGCGAAAATTTTTGATTTCATCTCAAAATGTTGTTCACTAAGTTCGATAAGTAAAACTCTGAAGTTAGTTCCTCCTAAATCTAAAGCTAAGAATCTTCCATTTTCTAAAAAAAGAAATAAAATCATATTAGGATGGATTCTTTTTTCAAGCAAATAGCCTAAATCAAGTTTTTGTTAAGTATTAATTATTTAAATATTCTGAACTAATTTTTAAAAATAGTAATTAATAAATTTATATGTTTTGTAAGTTCTACTTTTCTTGAAGAAAAAGGCACATTTACAAAATTCAAAATTTGCGCAAATACGAGTACATTATGTAGACACTACTGGTGTATGACTATTGTCATCATAGAAATAATATCTCTATGACTGTCATAGACTAATATGCATCGAACTTCATGCCTAACTTATTTATTAAACCTGCGTTCGTGTAAGTAAAACTTGTGCCGTACGTTTAAAACATTTTCAAAAACTTAATACAAGTGTAAAAATTGTGTGATTTATAAACGTTCTTTTGTATCTAAAGTCTGAAACTATTTGCTGTGAACTGCCATGAATAATATTTAGGCATGCCAGTAAGTTTTAACTCTTAAAATTTAGACATAAATTGGTTCTTTGAAACGGCAGACTGGGTCGACCATTTTGAATTTTTCGTTAAGAACAACCAAAATATTTTTTATTTACTGATATGCGTAGGATAAATTTAACATGGTAAATACGTAACACCTGCTACTATTATTGTTGACTTGATTTCTAGTTAATAGGTACACGAATCAAAATAATAATAGGCTAGGTTAGGTTTAGTTGGAATAGAAGTTTTTTAAAAATATCTTACCGGTTCCATCAGGCAAGTCTTGGACATAGGTAACAAAACTTTTTACGACAGCAGTGGCATGTGTGTCTTTACCTAAACCTCTCTTGATGTCTTCAAGTAATCTTTTCATGTACTCTTTAATTTGTTCATCAGTAAGAATCAGTTCAGCGCATTTGTCCCTAAGCTGTAAAAGAAAAAGGTAAATTATTGATCAGATTATGCTTAACTCTCTGTGGAGTCTTGCTTAAATTGTTTATTAGATACTTATTTAAAGTTTGGGCGATAATATTTCATTCCACGTCTGTGTTTGAGTTAATTTTTTATAATAAACTTGGCCTTGATCTTAATTTTATCCCTAATTTGAAGATCAACAAATTGTATTGTTGTTAAAATTTAAGGACTTTAATACTAAAACTTGTTAATTTCGAGCCTTTTAACTAATAAAAAGTTAATTATTTGTAGTGCGAACACATCCGCACGAGTTTTGTGGTTAAAATAATTTCAGTACTACACTTAAATAAATAATTATTGTAAACGCAAAAGAACATAACTTTGATTTATTATTGACCTTAATTTATAGCGTAATCAAGGGTCCCAGAAAGAAATTAATGTCTACAGTAATAATTGACGTTAATTTATTTTGAACATTTCCACGTATCTTTTTAAGCAAGTAACAAGCACACTCAAAGGTTGAGGTAGGTTGACCATTCATTAAAAAAAAAAATAGAACCCTTTGTTTGAAATTTCAAGCACTTAATATTATACATATATAACTCATCAGGGTTACTTCTGCAAATATGTATAATTAATTAATCGTTAAGTAGTTTTGACCTTTGATCAAAAACTGAATACGCCCATGAAAACTACCTATTAGGTAGAACCGTTTTTTTTTTTTTTTTTCAATAAAATCGTTATCTGCCTCTATTGTCAAAGTTAAATCTTATCATTTTCGCACTTGCCACTAGCCTTTTTGTTTTATATACTTGCAAACAACTTTCCTCTTGATTTTTATTAACTAAAAGTCTCTTATCATTTAATTTTTCTATAAAATTTACAATGGATAACAAGGCTATCGGTTTATTTGCCTTTAATAGTAATTGTAGCTTGGAAATATAACTTTTACGATAAGAGTACAAATATTTTCATTTACATAAACATAAAGGTAGTACACGTAGATTGATAAGCCGTTTTACTTGATAACGCATTAGTAATAAGAGAGCCAATTTCACTGCAGGTATTTTACAAAGCGATAAGCCAAGCAAGGCAAATAAAACTAACGATCGTAATAAAAAAATATTAACGGGGCGTATACTTCTATTTGATAAGAATTTTCTGAAACATTTGTAAATTTAATTAGTCAAGTCATGTGACTAAATGGGGATGAACGTTACATCAGAAGCTGCGCAAATATTAGTAGGCAGTTAATTTTTTACTGAATCTATTCATTAAAAAATTCCCCTCCTGTATATAAATATATGTAGATATAGTCACTTGCAAACTCAATGCAAGTGTATCGCTGTTATAAATTCAAAGAATGCGTTGAATCGCTTTTTTTATTTAGTTTGTAGATACATATTAACGTAATTTACGTCAATTTTACTGACGTGAAGTATCTACACAAGCAATAGAGGCAAAAAAAATCATATTCCAAGAAGGTATGTACACACGTAACACGAACACACCTCCATTCTCATGTGTAAGTGTGCATATTTTTGTATTTAAGTTTGAATACGTTACGTGAGTTTTGGCCTTGATTTTCAACTTTTAACACGCTATTTTACTTTTTTTTATTGCCCATACCGATTTACGTATTCTTGCAGCAACTTTGCATGGGTTTACATTTCATAAAGTGATATGCACACTCATGCAGAAACCTTTTAAACAGTGGCGGTTCATGGGTCACAGTCGTAAAATGAGCTTGGAAAATACAAAAAACAACTTTTGTAATCCTTTTCTTTATGGGTTTATAACGATGGGCAAAGAGTTTAGGCAAATGTAGGCACTGATCTCTTTTTTGAAAAGTATCGCCACTGATTCTAAACATAGAAATTCGGTTTACAATTAAACTGGCGGTGAGTCGTATTCCACTTTCTAACTACCTGTTTAACAATTCCTACCATGTAGGTACATGGGTATGTCGGTTTTTATGGGACATTTATCTAATCTTTTTGTCTATTGCATCAGTCCAAAATCTACTTATGACTAAGCAATAGTTACAAATTCACCATTTTTTTCTTTACTGATTAGATAAAATAAATCTAAATACTTTACAAAATGTGCTGAAACATTGTACATGTCTACGATAAAAATCGAAAGTACTTACATATTGTACTTTCGATGTTTCTTTATTTTATTTACTCATCGCAAAAATGGTGAATTTGTAGCTATTGCTAACGTCATAAGTACCTAGATATTTTATGAGACTTGTCTCGATTGTGATTCTACAAAATAAAAGCACGGAGGCATTTCTTATCTGCTACAAAATATTATCAGGAATATAATTATCTCGATTAGTTCTTTATTATAAAACAATCTATTTAATTCTTGGCTAGGTACTATAAATTGGTTTCTTTTACTCTGGATAAATTGGTTTCTTGTGGCCTTTGTTCGTTCCATTTTTCATTTTCTTTTCCTAATAAAAAAATAGGAAGCTTTTAATAAGTACAGCTTTCACTACCAGTCAACGATCTCAACTTACGATTAACAAAGGTTTCAGGTATTTCTGATAAATCTTTGTTTATTTAAAACTGTAAATATACATATCGCTCTCGAGTATTACGTACCATTACAATTTTTTACGGGCATATTTGGAAAAACCATTATTTTATTAGGTATATAGGTACTACCTAACTGACGGATTTTACCGTGGATCGTGCTCACAGTTTTTGTAATGTGTGGCGTTTTAAACATTAAGTGCACGTGATGTAAATTACTTATTTATCTACCAAATTGAGGAAACGTTACATCACGAATCGCTTTTATCATTATGTGAAATATACCTACAAGAACCTACATAATATGTATGTATCTAATCATACTAAAAATCCTTAACTCTTTTAGGGGGCCACAAAAAAAGTCCCATGTATCTGTCATTTGTAAAAATAATGAGTCTAAAAACCACACGTTTTTTTAATCGTAATTTATTCTCTACTAAAGTCTCACAGACGCACTCGAAAAGATAAAAATAGATGACGTTCACGTGGCAAACGTAGTCGACGACCTTGAATGCAGCTTGTGAATCGCGGGAGCGGTCGATAGCACAATACACACCCCCCTGATCCGATCAACCCTAAACCGGCATAATAACGTTTCGACAACCAATACTCACCATGCCATGCGGCTGAGTGTTTCTCTTAAGGCCCATAGTCACTTATATACGATTGGGTTTCCGCGAATTATGCCAAAAAACCAAGTCACTCACGAAATCTCCTCGATAACGATTTGTTACTAATTATGATTTAATGTGCAATTAGTGCGGATATTATTAATTAGCACACAAACACTGTACTGGATCCTCGTCCAACCGTCGGTCACAACTGTGGCCAAGTTGCGTCGCCCCGTCGGGTATATACGTGGCGGACCCGAGGAACTTATCTCGCGACCCGAAGCGAGACTTTCGCGCTTTCGCGTGTATTTACGTGAACTATTGGAAGCGTGTGTGCGTTCGGCATTGTGACGTAGCCGAAATAGTGAATGAGAAGGTTCTCGTAACCAGAGAAAACTAGACGAGCGAGTGCTTGTGTACGACAGAGAGAGAGAGAGAGAGGACGACGCGAGGGTCAGGCGGACGAGCCCCTGTATCCTACATTCCCATTGGATACTGTCGAAGGTGTGGCAGCCGCACGGTTACGAGGGCTCCGTGCCGAAGACAACGTAAACCTTCACCTCACGACCGGTTATTGCCGGTAAGCGGGAAATTTTAAGAAATATTTCACAACCACACACCTCCGATTAGTGAACCGAAGCAGGGGAAATCTGGCACGAATTCTTGACTCCTCTATTTCATAAGTAGCAATAAGTTTACCTCATTCACTCGGTCGTTATCACTAATAATTATGCTTATCTGTAATTTATTAGAAATTCGATGTTAAATACGAAATGCATGATGAATTCAAACATCTGCTTCACTGATTCCATACATATCACAAATATGTGTGGAATTCCCAGAAAATTAGGGTCAGGGAGTCTCAAAATGTGTTCTTGTTTCAATTAGAATTCCGAAAAAACTTTCAATTGAGGAATTCCATATTAAATAAGAATTTCATGAGTGTTATAGAATTCAAATTTTATCATTAATTTTGCGACTAATTGTTTGTACTACTGACCGATTGGCGCCCAATTGTCGGCTATATGTTTATATTAAAGACACGATTTCCCATGGTCTGATTCGGGGGAGAGGAATGAAAACGGTGAGAATACTTTGCGAAAATGTTTGTGTAATATGATTGGTCAGACGACCCGGGAAACCGAAATTAATTAAATCAGATTGGTTGGAAAAGGTGTGAATGGAATAGGAAGGGATCATATAAAAACTAAAGCGCATGATAAAAAAATTGTTCTTACACAGCCGTCATGAGACTTTTGTTAAACCAGTAAAATAAAAGGGTGGTGTATTATTTTGTTTTGCCGTTTCATGAAGAACTCTTACATTGCTTAATTCCCAGTACAACTAACTTAGAGGCCCTAATGAAGAATTAGGTGAAATTATCTCAAAACGTCTTTGGGTGTCACGGGGATAAAAACTTTTCGAGGAATTCTTAACACCTGTTAAGACTTTCGAAAAAACTTCTCTTACAACTTAGAATTTCGATGTTAAAATAAGAATTTCATGAAGAAATTGCAGAATTCCTAACACCATTTAATCTCCAGCGAAGAATTAAGTGAAGGAGTTTCAAAACGTGTTTGATATTACAGCAATACAGCATTATGGAATCTCAAAATGTTTCAGTAATTCAATAGATAATTTTGTTTTGAACATACGTTTTGAATTCAGAAATATTGCCTAGCGAATTCTTAACACTTCAATACCTCCTCAATTGATTAATATTAAGGAATTCTCTGTTACACACCTTGAGCAAAGAAACGTATTTGGAGATTATTGATTTCAGAGTTCCGGTCTTGAATGAAGAGGAGGTCCTTTTGTAATAAGAAAATATAATATATAATTTCGGTTAAAGCTATTCAGATAGTAAATTAAAAATTGTTCAAAAATGAGGAAGTTAATTTAACAGGAATCTTTGAGTAGTTGCCGATTCGTTTTCGTGTTTACTTAGCGGAGGTCAACCAGTTAATGACATTGGTCGTTTGTGGTTAATTACAGTTTGCAGTGCGTTTTGTACTTTTTATAACTTATGTAAGAGTCGACGATTTAAATGAGTTTTGTTATTTTAGAAAAGAAAAATTGCGAATTGTTTTCCACAATTTCATATAAACATCTGGCTATTATTTATAACATATAAATAACTGAATGATAAGTTAGTCAAGGTTTTGTTATTATGGTGTTTTTGCCATTTCAACATTTATAAGTAGAAAATTCTCTGAAATATTTACTACGTAATTCCTACCGCTTACTCTTAGCCATCAGGGTGGAGATTACTTATGAGAAATATGCTAACATAATTTAGAAAATTTAATAAGTATGTACCAGGTCTCCACTTGACAAAAAGTTTTGTACCTAGTTACTATGAAAGCGAAAAATTAAAATTTCAATTTTAAATTAGGTTACTTATAGACAATTGAAAATTTCCATAGATTTATTTGCAGATGACAATTGTTTCGTCAAACATATCACATGCGTAATGAGTACTTAGTAGCCTCACCTTTTTATAAGAAACCACCCCGTTTGAAAATGATAATAATTTTAAATTTAAATAAAATCTTAGACGTATGAGTCTCTACTCTCCTTAAGTACTGACTGAGATTTTTGTAGGCATACGTGAAAGTATCTGTTTGCACTACTAAGTGTCCACAACAAACTCAAGGAGAAGATGCTTACATGATTTTACTCATTTGGCATAAAGATTAGTAATTGGTAATGTCCCACCCTTTAAAGTAGTCAATTTCGTCTAAAATGAATAATAATATCAAATATGAATAGAATCGCAGACATATGAGTATCTTCTCTCATTAAGCACTGTTTCAGTTTGATTTTAATATTTTATTTAAATATTCTGAACTAATTTTTAAAAATAGTAATTAATAAATTTATATGTTTTGTAAGTTCTACTTTTCTTGAAGAAAAAGGCACATTTACAAAATTCAAAATTTGCGCAAATACGAGTACATTATGTAGACACTACTGGTGTATGACTATTGTCATCATAGAAATAATATCTCTATGACTGTCATAGACTAATATGCATCGAACTTCATGCCTAACTTATTTATTAAACCTGCGTTCGTGTAAGTAAAACTTGTGCCGTACGTTTAAAACATTTTCAAAAACTTAATACAAGTGTAAAAATTGTGTGATTTATAAACGTTCTTTTGTATCTAAAGTCTGAAACTATTTGCTGTGAACTGCCATGAATAATATTTAGGCATGCCAGTAAGTTTTAACTCTTAAAATTTAGACATAAATTGGTTCTTTGAAACGGCAGACTGGGTCGACCATTTTGAATTTTTCGTTAAGAACAACCAAAATATTTTTTATTTACTGATATGCGTAGGATAAATTTAACATGGTAAATACGTAACACCTGCTACTATTATTGTTGACTTGATTTCTAGTTAATAGGTACACGAATCAAAATAATAATAGGCTAGGTTAGGTTTAGTTGGAATAGAAGTTTTTTAAAAATATCTTACCGGTTCCATCAGGCAAGTCTTGGACATAGGTAACAAAACTTTTTACGACAGCAGTGGCATGTGTGTCTTTACCTAAACCTCTCTTGATGTCTTCAAGTAATCTTTTCATGTACTCTTTAATTTGTTCATCAGTAAGAATCAGTTCAGCGCATTTGTCCCTAAGCTGTAAAAGAAAAAGGTAAATTATTGATCAGATTATGCTTAACTCTCTGTGGAGTCTTGCTTAAATTGTTTATTAGGTACTTATTTAAAGTTTGGGCGATAATATTTCATTCCACGTCTGTGTTTGAGTTAATTTTTTATAATAAACTTGGCCTTGATCTTAATTTTATCCCTAATTTGAAGATCAACAAATTGTATTGTTGTTAAAATTTAAGGACTTTAATACTAAAACTTGTTAATTTCGAGCCTTTTAACTAATAAAAAGTTAATTATTTGTAGTGCGAACACATCCGCACGAGTTTTGTGGTTAAAATAATTTCAGTACTACACTTAAATAAATAATTATTGTAAACGCAAAAGAACATAACTTTGATTTATTATTGACCTTAATTTATAGCGTAATCAAGGGTCCCAGAAAGAAATTAATGTCTACAGTAATAATTGACGTTAATTTATTTTGAACATTTCCACGTATCTTTTTAAGCAAGTAACAAGCACACTCAAAGGTTGAGGTAGGTTGACCATTCATTAAAAAAAAAAATAGAACCCTTTGTTTGAAATTTCAAGCACTTAATATTATACATATATAACTCATCAGGGTTACTTCTGCAAATATGTATAATTAATTAATCGTTAAGTAGTTTTGACCTTTGATCAAAAACTGAATACGCCCATGAAAACTACCTATTAGGTAGAACCGTTTTTTTTTTTTTTTTTCAA
>NW_020439030.1:753685-764846 GCF_000699045.2 Agrilus planipennis
ATAACGTTTATAAATACTATCTGGAAAGTTCCAAATTGTGTGCAACTGTTAAAATCGATATGGAATGTGCCAGAAAGTTCTAGAAATATCTGGAATGATCTGGAAAGTTCCAAATTGTGTGCAACTGTTAAAATCGATATGGAATGGTCCAGAAAGTTCTAAAAATATCTGAAATGATCTGGAAAGTTCCAAATGTCTGCAATTAATTATCAAGGATTTCTAGAATATTCCAGAATATTCTAGAGCGATCTACTATTAAGGTATAGGGTGGTATCTAAGATATTATCCATGTTAAAAAGTGGATCCTTAAATATTTTATACACCATTAAACATGCGATGTATTTTAGCCCGAGCAACGCCGGGTTTCGCTGCTAGTGAATAATAATTCGAAATTTGAATAGAATTTCATATGAGTATGTACTCTCTTTGAACACCAACTTTATCACTTCATACATAATGGTTTACATGGTTAAAGTTGTGTAACTGCAATTAAGGGCTAAATCTATGAAAATTTCCAATTGATGTACATTATTTAATATCATGAATTTTCATCAAGCGATTACGTAATTCAAAATTAAATTTGGTATGAAAATTTTCCAGACATGAATAAATATTCGATTTTAAAAGATGCTGTCTATTGAGTGAAATTCCCCAACAGCGTTATGAGTATTGATACATAATTGAAAGCCTCCTCAGATTCTTACTACTCGACGGCTACTTTTTACCGAGTGGTATCCGACCCGACCGGTTTTCTCCAACGAATTAATTAAAGTAGGTAACTGTTGTTAAACAAAGGTCAAGAGACGTAACACACGACTTTACATTGAATATTCTAATCGGTCATTAAAATGCACCACACGAATGAAATAACATATTTTTGAATTGTATCTTTCAGACTCACAATCAGATGCCCAATTGAGACGGCTGCTTATATTTATAAATTAACAGATCACTAAACTCAGTTGATGACGAATGCAGTGATTGTTTCGGCACTGATTTATGTGATTTGAGCAAATTGTCGTCTGTTTAAATTATAGATTCGCTGATGAATATAGTGATTTTGCTAGGTACTGGATAACAGGGTCGTACCCAGTAAAACCGCTACAGTTAAGGTTCATGTTTGCGTTCTTACTTTTTAAAAAACTTTTGGGTGTTTCATTCCCACCAGCCAGTAATGCCGGTGGACGGGCAGTCCCTCTGGACTACGCCAGAAGGTAGACCAGGAGGCCCTCTTCAGCTTCCTTTCAGGAATCGTGGCATTGGGTGGGTGGTGGTTTGGGTGAGAAAGATGAGACGGACGAAATGAAGACAGAAGAGAATGAAAGATTATCCGTGGAATATTACTGCCCCAGCATTTTGTCTAAGTGACCCAAGGAAATCACAAAAACACTTGGACCAAGGCAGACGGACCCGGAATCGAACCGACCGTCCTCCCGAATGCTAAGCAATGGACTAAACCTATAGGCCATGTCGCTAAAAAGCTTTTGGGTGTTTCATTCCCACCAGCCAGTAATGCTGATGGGCGGGCAGTCCCTCCGGACTATGCCGGAAGGTAGGGCAGGAGGTCCTCTTCAGCTTCCTTCCAGGAATCGTGGCATTAGGTGGGTGGTGGTTTGGGTGAGAAAGATGAGACGGACGAAATGAAGACAGAAAAGAAAGAAAGAGTATCTGTGGAATATTACTGCCCCAGCATTTGCCTAAGTGATTCAAGGAAACCACAGCAAAACTTGGACCAAGGCAGACGGACCCGGAATCGAATCGGCGTCCTCCCGAATGCTAAGCAATGGACTAAACCTCTAGGCCATGTCGCTAAAAAGCTTTTGGGTGTTTCATTCCCACCAGCCAGTAATGCTGATGGGCGGGCAGTCCCTCCGGACTATGCCGGAAGGTAGGGCAGGAGGCCCTCTTCAGCTTCCTTTCAGGAATCGTGGCATTAGGTGGGTGGTGGTTTGGGTGAGAAAGATGAGACGGACGAAATGAAGACAGAAGAGAATGAAAGATTATCTGTGGAATATTACTCTCCCAGCATTTTGCCTAAGTGACTCAAGGAAATTACAAAAACACTTGGACCAAGGCAGACGGACGCGGAATCGAACCGCCGTCCTCCCGAATGCTTAGCATTGGTCTAAACCTGTAGGCAATGCCGCTCGATTCGTTCTTACGGGTTTTTTCATTAAATACCACCCTCATCAACGTCCCAATCCCAAACCATTTCAAGTCCCGTTCAAAAAGTCGTTTGAACACTAAGCCGATGAAATTTTAATTTTTGGTTAGTGGATTTTCAACGAAAGGGTTGAATGGAAACCGTTGAAATGAGCCTATAACGTTTATAAATACTAAAAGTCTGCAAGGTGACCAAATCATACTAATCACTTATCGTTAACCAAAACGTGATATACCATCAAGCGACAGAAGTTGTAACAGTTCAGCCATGCTTAACGTGACCATTTATTTTTTTACTCAAAACGGGATATCGGTTTATTTACGACAATTAGCAGGTTTTAACACATTTTTTAATGTTCATTATTTAGAAAAAGTTAGATTTGATTATAAATTGAAAGTATTATGCAACATAATTTTTATATTTGTCAAAGGAACAAATTTGCTCGAATGCACCTGGTGATGCTTTTAAATAAATATAAAATTCTTGGCACATTTTTTTATATTCACTTTAACGATCAACATCGCCTTCAGAACTAGAGTATCTAACTGGGGTTTTTTAGAAGGCCACAATTTGTTCATAAAAGAAAATACTCTTTCTACTGGGTCATTTGTAGTAAGCAAACAAAAAACATTCAATTAAAATACAAAAGTTTTCATGTTGAAGATTGTTGGCGTGAAAGTGTTCGAATACTTCCACCCAACGAGATTCTGTGGAAACATTTAGAATATTTTTTGCGATGTGAATGTAGTTAGAAATTAATGAAAATTCGTCAAATACTTCTGTATCTTCATTACAATCAGAGCATCCAATGCTTTTTAAAGGAGTTCCTACGCGGACAATTTTTTAAATCTGTCTAATGAATCTCCATTTCTTGGGTAAGAGAGTAAGTTCCAGATATTCGCGGCTTGTTTTACAAAATTCTGTAGCCGTACATATCACAAATTTTCATTAATATCAGTGCCATTTTCTTTCAATTTCACCATTAAACTACGAATTGTAAACAGAAGAAACTGATTGGTCTGTTTCTGAGCCAAATTAATTTCAATTGTGTGTCCCGGGGCATTTTTTGATCACAAGGGGACCGATAATCCAGAAAAGGGATGGTCCCGTTCAAAACGGGACGTATCGTCACGTTAGCCATGCTAATATATTCTTATTCACTCGAAAAAGTACCCAAACACAACAACTATATCGAAATAACAAATAATCTAGTACACTAATCAATAAATAATACCAATTAGGGTAAAACACCAATCTCAATACAATCTTAATTACCAAGTTTCATTAGGTAGGTCTTTGTTATACTTTTTTTTTTATTTTGAGGAACTGTCGGATACCCCGAATCCGTCGGATACTGAATCCATACCGGGTACCCAGCCCATGCCCATGTCATGTATCTCTTGAACATTAGGCTAGGTTGGGTTAGGTTTTTTGTAATTGTACGTATATATATAATAATTACAAATTTATCTTCTTCAGCAATGAGTGCAATTGTCCTATTTAAAACGCCTATTTTTCGTAGGCCGAATGCAACTGTCCTATGAAATTAGCCAGTGGTGTTGTGCTAATGTTTTTTTACCGGAACGCGTATATATAATTATATAGACAGAGCCGATCCTAGGTAGGCGGCCGCTCTGTGCGGTCTCATATCCCAAATTTGACGACGACGGGGGCGGGGGATCTCCCCCAATTTTCGCCCGTCGCCAGGATCGGCCCTGTATATAGCATAAAAAGAAAAGGAAACGAAAATCATTACGAAACCCATTTTGTGTATATGTATATATATTCTTAGCATTAGCCGCAGGCCCATTTGGGTATGGCAATAAACTATGCCAGGGATGAGTAACGTACGGTCCGTGGGCCGCTTGTATTAAAATTTATGTATGAAATCTTTACTTTTTTAAAATTTTATATTTTTTTCTTCTAATGTTTATTATAAATAAAGTTTAATTCCCGTTGAACCGGTTCAAAAACCGGTTCACGTATTTGTTTCGGTTCGGTTCGAGTTCCGGTTCAGCAGAAAAAAAACGTTCCGGACTCCGGTTCACGGTTCGGAAAAACAAGCCGGTTCGTTCCGGTTTTTGTTCCGGTTCGGGTTCGGTTCAAACCCTTGTTTATAATAATACATATAAAAATTCGTCAAAAATTAGAAAAAAAATCAGCAATTCTTTTTAATTTTTTTTTCAATACGTCAGCCAATTCTCGTTATCAGAAATCAGCTTTAGTTCCGGAACGCGTTCCTGTCCAAAAAGGAAGTACCGGAACGACGTTCCGGAGCGTTCCGGCTCGACAACACCACTGAAATTAGCATACTTCACCTGCCCGAGTTCAATTGTCCATCGCCGAGTTTCATCATCCCTGCATTGTCCAAAATTCATACAATTGCACAATATTATTTATACAATTCAAGAATGAGATATCTAGACATGTTGTTCATCTGAGAATTATTTCGGCAATTAAATTTAAGAAAATCTTGCTACATTTTTAAAAAGAAAAATAAGTAGATACTTACGCGATATTTAGTAATTATGTATCTATATATGTTAAGGCAAGATATAGCGTGATACAACAAGACATCATTTGCTGACATTACATTTACAGTCTAAAGTTATAAAAGCCGTTCAGTAGAGTAGTTAATCTAGCTTAACACTAGACCTAGTATTGTTTGTACTTTGTAATAATAAACTTTTTTAAAAAGTCCGTGTTCCAATTTTGGAATATAACATATATGACGCAAAATGTTCAGAATATTTTTTGTTATCATAGTTTAACGCCCGCAACTATATCGTTACTTTTATCAATGCCTTTTAAAGAACGAAATCGCCAGTAACATATACGATAAAAAATCAATTTCTTCTTTATTATTGTAGGACGCAGTTGGAGACAATCGATGTTTCCAAATAAGGGCCAATGTCATTGAAAAAGTTGACCTCTCATAATGGCCACTTCTATAAATCGTTTTTTGCTCTTTTGCGGTCCTTCACTTGTGACAAACTATCTTATCGTTCAAATAAAATATCAGGTATACAATCTCTTTTGGAGTCTATTAAAAAGAGCGATACGATAAAAAATTGGTAACATGATGTTTTGCCTCATTTTAAAGGTCTTGACCTTTTAACGGTGGGGGTGACGACGGTGTCAAAGACCGACAATGCACATATAGAAAATTAATGAAAAATAGTAATATGTAGTAGATAATTTCTCAACATTACTGGTGCATGGAGTTAATAGCGATGATAATAAAAAACTTACTATAATACATAATTTTTGTACACGAATTTAATTATCACACCTTGTATATCAGTAATTGAAAGTAATACGTAATTACAAAACCTATCGTCGGTTTATTTTACGACTAGTACATAAATAATTAGGCCTCTGGGATAATCTAAGGACACGGGATTTAATGTTACAATGTAATAATAGTTGCTTACTTCATCGGTAACAGATGTGACGTAATGTTCGATAGGAGCCTTCCACTTCTTGAGTTCCGGCATGATGTTTTATCGTTTGGAATGTAGATATTTCGGCGATTTTTCGACCGGAAAATCCGGAAAACCGAAAAAAATCAACTCGCAAAACGAAAACGTTCGAGCGCCACGGAAACCACAAGAAAAGACGCCGGCGTACCGTGTGCGCCTGTGTAGACGACGATAAAATACAGAACGGATCGTTGAGGGGTCACCTTGACGCTTCGCCACACCCCCTGGTCGATTTTCCCGAAACGCCGCGACGCGCCGTGACGTCAGGGAAAGTGAAAATTGCTGCATTTGCGCCTGTCTGTTCGTTAACCGTTTAATGGACGCGACGCCGACCGTTGGTAACGTCGATAGCGCAAACGGCGTCGTCACAAAGTAATATCACAAATTCAAAATGCGTCTGTCAGTTCCATGTCCATCTGTTACAGTTGATTTTATTTCGAAAATTGTATTTACAGTTATAAATATCGGTAATCAAAGCCAAAATAGGGTGAAAGATTTTTATTTTGCATTTTTTAAACCGACGGAAAAATTATTCAAAAAATTACTTAGGTCTAGTATGAAAAAAACTATTACACCTTGTTCTCTTCGCCAATGGCATTTTTTCGAAGCATATTTTTATTAATATTTAAATCGCTTAATTTCAAAACTTCACCTTAAAATTATCGACATAAAACAAAACAAAAGAATCGAAAGACAGAAATAGAGAATGAAGCACTTGTTAATAGGCAACAATGGGGATGATAGTAGAAATATAGGGCTCCACACGTATGATCTATTTAATTTAAACTTAAATTTCGTTTGAGCTTAAGCCGGTTGAGCTATTTATTATTAAGGAATCTAATTAGTACTTTTCTTCCAATGTATTGCACTTGAAAATAAGACCATCTTAAGTCAGAATTGAAAAGGAGATACGGGTCATGTGGTGTTAGAAAGGTAAACCTTGTAAAAAGGTTAGTAAAACCACCTCGATATGTGTAATTTTTTAATGAAGATTTTGAATGGTTTTCTGTTAAAGTCACAGTATTAATACTGTAAATGTTTATGTACTTCTATTGTTAGCTGAGATAATTCCTCTTATACTTTTACAGATATTTTTTTGTAGATTAGACTCATACGTATGATAGAAATTTTAACTTCCTTGGTAAATTGCATTCCCCAGAATCAGAACAAGATGAAGTTATGATTATACCACATGACGAGTTTTAAAAAATACCTAAACAGTAGTACTCCATAAACTTAATTTAATATAAAATTTATTTTCTGTAAAATGGTGCCTACATAACCCTAAATATGGTTACGATTTGGCTAAATTTGATCGTCTTATAGCTTCAGCCCAAAATTTCTTTTATTTGTTATTATTTGGGAGAAATTGTATCCACTTTGTTTACATTCCAACACTGTACCCGTTGTCATATTTGTTAAATTTTGTATAACTCGGAAATTTAGTTAGTCTATCTCTTTTGCACTTACGGGATTTTCATTAGTTATCCTGTTCTCAAGATAAACCTTATGATCATAGTAATAGCGACACGTGTAGCGGGAAAAAATGGTAAAAAAATCTTCTCCATTGATAATAACATTAAAGAAGGACAAACCTGTCGATCAAGTCTCATGTGGGCATTCACGATTATCAACGTGTTTCAATCACTTATCACATGAGACTAGTCACGATTCTGCAGTTGACAATTCTTAAAGAAGTCATGGACGAATCACAAGATTGTGTCCATCTGACAACGAGATGTGGTGAAGACACGTGTCCACCAGTTAACCTATGCTCATTTGTTATTTTAGTAAATGACGTTAGATTTTAATCCTTTGTACTATCAATTAGAACTGTTAGAAATGTTAACCCTTTCTGGTCGCTTTTCATTGAAATAATTGAAATTTTTAATGTTAAAGGAGGGCGGAGGGGGCTCGCTTCAATCCTCTACTCGTAGGTCTTAGCTCTTAGGGAAGACTTTTCTAAGAAAGGCCTAAACAAATCCTGTACGATCATATAATATTAAAATAGTTTAGTTTAGGAATTTTTGAACAATAATTATATTTCAAATCTCATTGTTGTTGTCACGTACAGATATTGATGTTTATGAGTGGAATAACCCCTCATTTTAATAGAACAGTGTCTTAGTACAATAAACCGTCCCTTCGCAGAAGACTGCAATTAGGTAGGTACCTAGCAACAGTCACCGGTCATCCTGTATCCATATCAGGAAATTACGCATATCTACAAATTTGAATGTAAGGGAGGTACCACCCTTTCACTTTGTTATCTGTACCGCCCACAATCCAGAATTCAGTTAGAACAATTTTGAAATAGAATCAAACAGTAATCAGATAGATATTGAACCATTTAGACGATCACCATTTTCTGTTGCAATTGTTGTACTTATACTAATTTGTTAATAAATTAAGTTCAAATGAGTAAATCGGAGCTCATCGTCAGTCTGCCATTGGAATTAGAGAGTTCAACAGGCAACTATTACAGAAAAAATAAAATCATATGTCTGATATTTATATTTACATTTTCTTATTGTGATTTCATTTCGGCATGTGATTTCGGTCAGCTATACAGTCCTATGTAGAAATTTCCCGTTTATTTTAAGAACTTTTACAATCCATATTCAAAATCACGAGTTGTTATTATTATTGTTCCATCTACGTTATGCGTAAATGTGTAAGCATAATTGCACATGTTGCGTCCGTCTGACGCAGGAACTGGTACAGTCTACAGCCTTGCGAAATATGTTCAAATCAGCGCGGAGATGAAGGTAATGCGAAATTATGTATTACTGCTTATTTTTATATTTATTGAATTGATCACCCTTGACTTTGCCCAAAATAAAACCGAGGCAATGCATCAATGAATAAACCAATTATCTGCAGATTGCAAGATATTTCTTTGAAGAGATCTGTCATACAAATTTTGTTCGATTGACCTAAAATTTACGTTAATGTGGTCACGTAGCATTCAATTTCGCCCACGGAATTTGTCTTACGCGTGTAGCACATGAGCCACTATTTGTATGCGTTATAAAAACAAAATTTTATTGCCTATTCCCAGGGGCGTAACAAGCGTTAGTGGTACAATACCCGAGATGGACCGTCCCACCGATACTTCTGTTTATGCCATTGTGTATAAGATGATATAGAAATTTCGTAGGATTTTAGTTGACCCACATCTGGTTCAAGGTTCAATTGTACCACTTTTTTGAATTATCTACACTTTTTTTGGATTCTAATTTTTGAATCCAAACTTGAGCGCTTTGGTTAATTGTTTAATTAGGATATTTTAACAGAATTAAAAACTCAGTATATGTGAAAGAAGTGAAACTTCTTTGGCGATCTCTATACCTTTATAATGAACTAGTGACCCGCCCCAGCTTCGCACGGGTGCAATGCTGATATTAAATATATTTTTGCTTTGTTTAGATTATTATCGAAAAGGGGAAATCTTCAAAAGATACCTCCTAATACTAAATATACTACAGAATGTCTTTATATACAACATTCACAGTTTTTTGTCATTAGACAACACAAACCGGCCTCCCGGCTGGTACCACCGCAACCGCTATGTCCCTGCATTTTAAATCTGTAATATCTTCGAAAATATTCATTTAAATTGCATGTTGTCAGGGGCCATGNATATTGTGTTTCCATCTATTGAGCCTACATGACTTAAAATGCTCCAGTGCTGCAGCTTTGGAGCCCTTTTCAGTTTTAAGTTAGTAATCTGGGAAACCGAACAATAAGTTTAACAATTTCACATTGTTCCGTCTTGAGCTTTTCTCCTGCCCGCGAGAATCTTCATAGTTATATCCATATGTATATTCATCACAAAAAATTAAGGGTGTAGGATGGGAAGATAAGCTCAAGATAGGAAAAAGTGGAAGTGCGTGTCCAACCAGTCTTAGGACTGACGACCTATGATGATAATGAAAACAAAAAATTCAAGTGCAAGGGAACGCTAAAATATGAAATAGAATCTGTATTTTCGAATAAAACTGTTAATAAAATCGTAAATACATTATAAATAATTATGCGCTGTAGTCATGAAACAAAACTGATTTGTCATACATTTCGTTTTTCTTTTTAATATTCATGCTTTTTTAAATATTCATGCCAAAGCCTTCGGAAATTGTGTTCATAATTTTCATTCACTTTTTATGTAGATAATAGTTTAGTTACATAATTTCTTGAAATTACGTTTTTATTTATTCTAAACTAGCGACCCGCCCCGGCTTCGCACGGGTGCAATGCTGAACAAACATTTACTGTAATATAACTGCATAGTTATAACCAAAAAATTAATTTAGCACTATGTTAAAGTGAATATACGTTATACTATAATATATGAGATGCGAGACACTAACAGCTGACTGTAAAACCGATATGCGCATGCGCGCCTTTCTATTCTAATAGCCTATCGTTTCGCGAGACGAATCGTTGCAAAACGTGTTGTTTCATGGCCTTGAGATTTTACTCTCATCGAGCCCAAAGAAGTTTCAGTTAAAAAAAAGAGAAAATAAAAAATGTATAGAAACTAATTAGACTGTTTTTACCTTCTTTTTCTGAGTAAAACTTCTCATCTTTTATAATCACGAAAATTATTAACGTAAACAGATCATCGTAAATACTTTGACCTCCAACGTCATATGAGTGTAGTTAGCAGGTACTTTTTCAATTTGAAGTACATACGAGAATGCAATGATTCATTCAAACAATTAGAATGAATTATATTACTTGGAATTACTGTGGTTTTCAAAATACACGTACCAAACGTTGTGTACAATCTACAGTTTCCTACGATAAAATATTTTCTTTTATATGTAGTAAAAACAAACTGTTTCATCGGTTTTTCGTTTTTATTACTTGAATGTTAGTATATTTATAAAAATATTTAATGTAACTTGTTGTAATAATATTGTTTTTATTGGTTAGTTGCTTTTCCGGAATTTGGTTAATAATTGTCATTTTTGGAGGTTTGTATTAACCGCATTACGTTAAATGTTTATTTAAAAAAATCTACAGTTATTTTTAATACCGTAATTAAAATGTGGTGTTGTTATATATTACCTTTGTCATTTATTTTTTGTAGAAGTTAAGAGAATGTTAAAAAAACGGGTCAATAGTTTAGAAAATGCAGATTATTGTATGTATGCCCCAATACGTATACCTATTGTAAGACGAAATTAGACAGGTGTGGTGAAAAAAATATAAAATTATAATAATAACTGAATAATTGTTGTAAAATTGTAATCAGTTTATTGTATGGAAAACGATGTACAGATGGGTTTTAATTGCACTTTTAATAAGAATAAAAATTAGAAGATTAGCTCAGGATAGGAAGTACTGGGGGTGAGTGTGTCTTTCCAGTCTTAGGACCACTCAATTGGTGGTGAACTATGCCGACGTTTAAATTTTGGTCTTTAATTAAAACGCCGACACTGCAATTATGATGAAAATTAAAATTAGAATTTGACGGATGTATAGCGCCTGGCATCGTCATTCATCATGA
>NW_020439030.1:766812-775814 GCF_000699045.2 Agrilus planipennis
CTTGAATGTTAGTATATTTATAAAAATATTTAATGTAACTTGTTGTAATAATATTGTTTTTATTGGTTAGTTGCTTTTCCGGAATTTGGTTAATAATTGTCATTTTTGGAGGTTTGTATTAACCGCATTACGTTAAATGTTTATTTAAAAAAATCTACAGTTATTTTTAATACCGTAATTAAAATGTGGTGTTGTTATATATTACCTTTGTCATTTATTTTTTGTAGAAGTTAAGAGAATGTTAAAAAAACGGGTCAATAGTTTAGAAAATGCAGATTATTGTATGTATGCCCCAATACGTATACCTATTGTAAGACGAAATTAGACAGGTGTGGTGAAAAAAATATAAAATTATAATAATAACTGAATAATTGTTGTAAAATTGTAATCAGTTTATTGTATGGAAAACGATGTACAGAAGGGTTTTAATTGCACTTTTAATAAGAATAAAAATTAGAAGATTAGCTCAGGATAGGAAGTACTGGGGGTGAGTGTGTCTTTCCAGTCTTAGGACCACTCAATTGGTGGTGAACTATGCCGACGTTTAAATTTTGGTCTTTAATTAAAACGCCGACACTGCAATTATGATGAAAATTAAAATTAGAATTTGACGGATGTATAGCGCCTGGCATCGTCATTCATCATGAGGCCTTCAGCTTCAAGACTGGTTGGACCCGCACCTCTTAAGCTAATCTTCTAGTAGCAACTAGAGCAGCCTACATTTCTATATATTTGAGAACAGTTATCCAAAATCTAGGTCTTCTTCTGTTCCTTTTTACTCAAGTCTCTGCTTCTAGTATGTCTTTAAGGTGCCCTGCCAACCTATCTCGCTTATTTCTCATTAATTTCTATAGCGCCCTCTCTTTCTAATACCTCCTCATTTCTAACCTTTTCTATTCACAGTATTTTAAACACCACATCTCAAACACTTCTAACTTTTTTCTCCATAGTGCCCAACACACAGAATCATGTTGCGTATTTCTAAATTATTAACCACTCGAGCACAAAAGTGATATTTCTTATTGTTAGAAACTACTCGACACTTATGTTTCTAGCGGTTTTCCACCCTGAGCTATCTAACTTCCCAAACATCAAAAATCGATCACGTCTTCTAGTTTATCGTCTCCTATTTTTCGTTCCTCAGTAGATTTTCATGAAAAAATTTAGACAGGAGTATAGTTATCGTACTTCTCCTTCGGGAAATCGGTTAAAATTTGCCCAGAGGTAGATCTTGACCTCCTGAACAATTTTCTATATATGCACATATATTGGTGCTTCTATTAGATTTTGGTCTTTGAAATTGGGTTTTAGATTTAATCAAAACATGAAAATAAAAGAGTTATTACGATCACTTTTTCTCTCACTCACTCTCACTACTTCTTTTCAAAGCTTTAGTTGTACTTAAGGTTGTTTTTCTAAAGAAGTTCTTAATATTTATGATTGGATGCACCTATACACCTCATAAAGTATCAAGGAACATCGCAATTGCTAATATGAAGATAAGTGATAGTAATTTCTCATTAACAAGTAATTGCTACGTAAATACAAAGGTCGAAGTAGTTTTTTCGTTTGGTTTTCTTTTATCCTCTACTCAAATTTCAACGATTCGTAACGCTTGATTATCTGCATTCAAGGATTCTTCGAGATTGCTGCATTATAGTCTTTTAAAAACAAACTTCTATTAGATAGACGTGGTAAAAGTTGCAGGAGAGACTAATTATTATATAAACCTTCCTTTTGAAATATGTTTATAACCACAAAAGAATGACTTGCACGAAAATCCAGATTTTCGCGAACTTTATCAAGGTTTGACCTTATGCTTGTCTTTATTTCCTGAACTAAAATAAATAGAAAAGAAACACGATATATCGGCTATATTTTTATTAGCGNTGTATTCTTTTAAGATTCTGAATTTTCCGACCAACTCAAAAAATCTGGGTTAGGGGGATGATCCCCCTTTTTCTCCTCACCCCTTCTCGACGGCTGGGTTGAAAAATTTTTATCATATGCGCATTGGAAGAAATGAAAACGTTAGGTATAGGTACAGATATGTTGAAAAAAAATGTTGCTGATGAATCAAATTATTACATAAGTATTAAATGTAGGTACAACTAATTTTAAGTGAACCACTTATTTTTTTTAGTCTCAATTTGTTTATCTGTTTGTTGTAAAATATACGTATGTCAATGCTCTAACTTCAAGTGTAAGTGTTGTTTTTGTTTATCGTCAACTTTTTGAATATTTGTTGATTGTGCATTTTTATACAGTCGCTAGTTACACAAATTGCCTAATTACATGTATTACCTACGTACTTATTGGTACAACACGATTTCTTTTTATCATTCGGAAAAAGTGTTTCGTAACTGTTTGTTGCCTTGACTCAAAATCAGTCAAAATAAACTCTAGAATTTATTTTTGCCCATCACATGTATATCAAAATTGGCAATGCTTTACGTTTCATAATAGATTTTTGAACAAAACATATTACCTAAAAACACCAATTTAGAAATGTTTTCTGATTAACTACAACTATATAAGTAAGAGAGTTTAAATCTACTTTTTCGGCCTTCATGGTGATAATTTAATGACGGAGATCACGACAGTTTAAAATGAATAGAATTGGCTAAATAATGTGTTTCCATCTATTGAGCCTACATGACTTACAATGCTCCAGTGCTACAGCTTTGGAGCCCTTTTCTGTTTTAAGTTAGTAATCTGGGAAACCGAACAATAAGTTTAACAATTTCACATTGTTCCGTCTTGAGCTTTTCTCCTGCCCGCGAGAATCTTCATAGTTATATCCATATGTATATTCACTGGTACCGTATTGGTGACTAAAACCTATTCACCGGCACTGTACCTGTGACAAAATGCTATTTGCCTATACCCAGCTAGAAAGAAATAGAATTTTTGAATTTTGCCTGTACATTAAGGCATATTACTGTGGAAATTTCAAGTTCGGAAAATCGTACCGGTGACTAAAAGCTATTTACCGGTACTGTACCGATGATAAAATGCTATTCGCCTATACCCAGCTCGAAAAAAATGGAATTTTTGAATTTTGCCTGTACATTAAGGCATATTACTGTGGAAATTTTAAGTTCGGAAAATCGTACCGGTGACTAAAAGCTATTTACCGGTACTGTACCGATGATAAAATGCTATTCGCCTATACCCAGCTCGAAAAAAATGGAATTTTTGAATTTTGCCTGTACATTAAGGCATATTACTGTGGAAATTTTAAGTTCGGAAAATCGTACCGGTGACTAAAAGCTATTTACCGGTACTGTACCGATGATAAAATGCTATTCGCCTATACCCAGCTCGAAAAAAATGGAATTTTTGAATTTTGCCTGTACATTAAGGCATATTACTGTGGAAATTTTAAGTTCGGAAAATCGTACCGGTGACTAAAAGCTATTTACCGGTACTGTACCGATGATAAAATGCTATTCGCCTATACCCAGCTCGAAAAAAATGGAATTTTTGAATTTTGCCTGTACATTAAGGCATATTACTGTGGAAATTTTAAGTTCGGAAAATCGTACCGGTGACTAAAAGCTATTTACCGGTACTGTACCGATGATAAAATGCTATTCGCCTATACCCAGCTCGAAAAAAATGGAATTTTTGAATTTTGCCTGTACATTAAGGCATATTACTGTGGAAATTTTAAGTTCGGAAAATCGTACCGGTGACTAAAAGCTATTTACCGGTACTGTACCGATGATAAAATGCTATTCGCCTATACCCAGCTCGAAAAAAATGGAATTTTTGAATTTTGCCTGTACATTAAGGCATATTACTGTGGAAATTTTAAGTTCGGAAAATCGTACCGGTGACTAAAAGCTATTTACCGGTACTGTACCGATGATAAAATGCTATTCGCCTATACCCAGCTCGAAAAAAATGGAATTTTTGAATTTTGCCTGTACATTAAGGCATATTACTGTGGAAATTTTAAGTTCGGAAAATCGTACCGGTGACTAAAAGCTATTTACCGGTACTGTACCGATGATAAAATGCTATTCGCCTATACCCAGCTCGAAAAAAATGGAATTTTTGAATTTTGCCTGTACATTAAGGCATATTACTGTGGAAATTTTAAGTTCGGAAAATCGTACCGGTGACTAAAAGCTATTTACCGGTACTGTACCGATGATAAAATGCTATTCGCCTATACCCAGCTCGAAAAAAATGGAATTTTTGAATTTTGCCTGTACATTAAGGCATATTACTGTGGAAATTTTAAGTTCGGAAAATCGTACCGGTGACTAAAAGCTATTTACCGGTACTGTACCGATGATAAAATGCTATTCGCCTATACCCAGCTCGAAAAAAATGGAATTTTTGAATTTTGCCTGTACATTAAGGCATATTACTGTGGAAATTTTAAGTTCGGAAAATCGTACCGGTGACTAAAAGCTATTTACCGGTACTGTACCGATGATAAAATGCTATTCGCCTATACCNATGGGTCTAAATCTAACACAGAGATATATAGTTTTATATGCGACCCGCGGAGTTGCGATTTATTTCCAAAATGATCCACAAGATCATTTGGGTTGACCACTCCTGTACTAAACATTTAGTAAACCGATTTTGAGTAGTATAGGTACTGTTTTCACAAACGGCTACACAAAATTAAATGGCTGATACTTATAAATAACGTCAAGATGACATAAACTGACTTTTAATTGGTTAATTAAAAAAATATTGCAGATAGTAGATAGTGCGCTTTAACTTCGTATGTTTACTTATTAAGTACATCGACGAACTTCTGTAATTTCTTTCAATGTCAAAAGTTCAATGCTACTCTCATGATAAAAGCGAAATATGTTATCTTTATCTTACGATTAAACTGAATATTAGAAATCTTTGATGCGATGCCTCGTTAGGCTACGCAAAACATCTCGAGTGTAATGGACAGCGCCACTATGAATGTTTTCTATATTTTTAAGTTTTCTGTGACAAAACTCAACCCGAGTATTAATTCTACCTCTTAAAAACTTTCAATTGAATGTCACTTTTTGTAGTTTATTTGGAACTTTATCTCTACTTATACAGACAACGAGGCATATATATATAATGGCCGAGTCAATGTTTTCATAATGCACAGTAGGCTCATGAGATTTTCAACTAGCTATACTTTTTATTTGATATCTCTGACCATTTATACACTAGTGGCGAATTGAGAACAAAACAGAGATATTCCATTACATGCCGTCATCAAAGAGCGGTATCAATTGATATTAATCGCACAAATACCTTCAGTCATTTTTTCGTATAAATTCAATTTAAAGCTTTTGAGGAGTGTTACAATTTGTTCACAAGATTTTGAATAATTTTCAGCGAAGTAGATTATATTTTATTTTCAGAAAAACGTGGTTAGGTTAGATTAAGTTCCATTAAAGAAATTCGATCAAAGAAATGTTCAATTTCAGTGTTTGATGTACGTGAACACAAAAAATAGGCCATTTCTTCGTCGTTTCCAGGAGTTATATTTTAGATTCATTAAAAATCAATTGAAATCGAAGGCATACAATGAAGGTTTAGATGAAACTGTTTAGAAAAAAATTTGTAAAACAATTTTTAAATATATGCTTCAAATGTTCGTAAAAAAAAATTATATAGGTAACAAAAAAAACGTGTAGGTATTAAAAAAAATTCATTCATTTAAACCATTATCTTTAGAAAAATTTAATCAATATCATTTATCAAATCATCAATCATTGGGCTCAAGGTACCTAAGAGGCCGTCACCGACTACATATTCGTGTTCAGCGACCCTCAAAACTCCCGAGTAACTAATTTCATTTGATTTATTTTTAATGAATTTAAAACATAACTCCTGGAGACACGTACGAGGTCTGTTCAAAAAGTATCGAGAATTGTGAATTTCCCCAGGTTGTGCATATTCGATAGATACTCTCACTCATACCGACAACTTTGGCCATGTTGAATGTTCACTTAATTTTTGACAGCTGCTTTACTTGCACGTGTTTTGATTCGTCTTCGATTTTTCCGTATTCCAAAAAATGGATTAAATAATCTATCAAATTTTTGTGTGAAAAACAAAATTAAGTGCCCGGACGCATTCCGAATGTTGACTGTGACATATGGTGAAGCTATCTTGGACCGAAACAACGTTTAACGGCAGTACAAAATGTTCTCAGAGGGCCGAGAAGATTTGAACGACGAAGAGCGATCTGGACGCCAACAACAGACGAAAACATTGATGAAGTGAAGAAAATAGTATTGGCCAATCGTCGAATCACCGTTAGAGAAGTTTTTGAGGACCTAAACATATCGATTGGCCCCTGCCGTTCGCTTTTTACCAATGATTTGGGCATGAGACGGGTCACCACGAAATTCGTACCAAAATTGCTCAATTTTGACCAAAAACAGCATCGCATTAACATTGCTAAGGAGCTGTTCGACTCTGTCCACGACGACCAAAATTTGCTCCAGATGGTCATAACTGGTGACGAATCATGAGTTTATGGTTATGACGTGGAAACCAAAGCTCAATCATCCCACTGAAAGCTGCCGCACGAACCAAGACCCAAGAAAAGCGTGCCAAGTTAGGTTGAATGTGAAGGTTTTGGTTACAGTTTTATTCGATTGCAGGGGCGTAGTGCAACATGAATGAATATTACCTGCAAGTTACGCACAATTTGCGCGAAGCAATCCGCCAGAAACGCCCGGATTTGTGGAAGAAGAAAAATTAGCTTTGCACCATGATAACGCCCCTGCTCACACATCGTTGCTTGTGCGCCAATTTTTGACCAAAAAAAACACATTAATAATGCCACAGCCACCCTATTCCCCAGGTTTAGCCCCCCTGTGACTTTTTCTTGTTCCCGAAACTGAAGAAACCCATGAAAAGGCGACGCTACGTTACGATTGAGGAGATAAAGACGGCATCGAAGGAGGAGCTGAACAATATCACAAAAAATGATTTTTTGAAGTGCTTCGAGGATTGGAAAAAACATCGGCACAAGTGTATAATATCTGGTGTGGATTACTTTGATAAGGACAAAATTTCGCAATACTTTTTGAACAGACCTCGTATATGACGATCTCCCTGAGCCACAGATACCACAAAGGCCGTTGCCGACTGCATATTCGTGTTTAGCAACCCTCAAAACCGCCGAGTAACAAAATTTTTGTCCATGAATTGATCTCTTATATTCATAAAGTTTGTAGACGAACGAATGTAGAAAACCGCATCTCGATCCGATTTCCCGCACAAAATTCGAAGGCTCAGTGAGTAATTTTCTCGACTATAATTAATATAATGCTTTACAAAATTGTTAGGCATACTTAATAACAAATTCTTTATTTAATTTGTACAAATTGTAACATGTACCTGTGTAATTGAAATTTTATTACCATACTTACGAATATTATCAGATTATCACAAATAGTTTGTTTATTTAACTTCACAAAAATCCGGTTATTACAGTAACGATGTACTTACGATTAGTTTGAATGTTTTGTTTATTTTCACATAAAACTGCAGTTAATTGTGATTATAAACAATTGTAAAATACTTTATCTAATTCTCTTTCTCTAATAAACTGGTTTTTAAATAATAACTTTACATGCAGTAATGTTACGTACTTGACAATAGTTTTCCAGAAATTTAAGTGAATATTTAGCGAAAAATAAATTATTTTTTAACAATTTTACTTTTACGTAATCGCACATTGCTTTTCACCCTGCATTTTCCGTCGTTATTGTTTAGACGAAACCTTGCTTAACGAAATGGATTTGATAAAATCTGTACTTATTTTCTCTTCTTTAGGTATCAGTATATAGCATCAAAATATAAACAATTTCTGTATAAGGATATATCAATTATTACCATGTAATATATTTAATAGCTAATTAGCTTTCTGCTAATTTTCATTAAACGGTAAGAAGTAGCAACTGTTATTTCGCCTGTTTTCCGTCCACCTCGTATATTGTTCTTGTTTTTAACAAATGCATATTATAATATTGAAGATAATTATCTCGCATTTTTGAATTTCTTGAAAACGTAATATTTGAACAATATAAAAATCAATATAGTAGTGGATTACTAGACGAGTTGTATCGCAAATACTGATCTCATTATTTGACGACTTGCTTCTGGAAGCTTTTATATAATTTTTGGCATTATAAATTTTTTTATTCGTTTGTGGTACTGTACTTACTTACTTACTTACTTACATAATAAAACGCGCAAACTGTCATTTTTTTTAATTAACTAGCCAAAATTTAATGGACGAATACTGGATTACCAATTAAGCAAAACGTTCAATTTTCGACCAGCTGGACGAAAACAATTGAAGAAATTTTTTTAGTTGTTCGTTAATTCAGTAAAACGTATTAAATTTTCATTGAATTTTTATTTGCTTTTCAATGAAACATCTAGTTTTCGTCCAGTCGATTGTTTTTGTTGTATAAATAAAAAAAATTATAAAGTTGTGGACGAAAAATGGAACGTACATCAAATATTATTTTGGTCAGTTTTCGACCATTTGCTTTTGTATGACTGACTCAATTATAAAACGTAAACAGTTGCTCTCTCCTATTACAAATGTTACCATTATTTTCGAAATTTATTATAATTAATAAATAAAAGATAAAAATTTTGATGTTGTTCACTTGTACCGTTTTTATAGGAATTAGACGTTACAAAGTCAAAAAATATTTTATTGTAATGATATGTTATAATTTACGATCTGTGTTATTTTCTTATTCAGTATATTTTTTCTTATTTCACAATTTTGTATTTTTCAAGATAGTGATCGAAATATTTTTTATAAAAAAAAACAACACAATTAATTATCTTATGATTAAATAACAACTGAAATGGAGTACACTAGTAATAAGTTATAATATAATTTATTGAAATTGCCTTTTTAGAACACATTTTTTTCGCGTCTCGAAGCGATTCTATCTATGGATAATAAACAACGTTTTCCGATTAATATTTCAAAAATTTAATTTTAT
>NW_020439030.1:776888-778887 GCF_000699045.2 Agrilus planipennis
AAGTACATCTAGGTACATCTTAACAGAATTTGGGCTAAATTTTATCTAAATACATAATACAACAAGCACCGTTTATAACGGCATTTGATATAGCGACATACCGGTTATTACAACGAAGACGTCTAATACTTTTCTCAAAAATGTATTTAAATACATTAAATGCAAAATAGAAATATGTTTTAAATACAAGTGTACAGGTTGTTCTACCTAAGGTGGTTTGTCCATAACTCTGTTAATAAACATTTAGTAAAAAAAATGTTCTTATAAAAGTGGTATGGAATCAATCATATGGTGCATATACAGAAAATATTTTTCGTCATACAGGGTGTTCCATTTCTTCTGGGCGCTACCTAGCTTCCTTATTTTAAATGGGCCACCCTATATATTTTTACATTTTTGGTTTGTTTCTTTAAAAGGTATACTTTGTTTACAGTTCCCTTTACCTGTCTCTAGCAGTTTTCGAGATATTTAACTGTTTTTGAATGCTATGGATAAAATGTGTTCGCTATCCAGAACCAGAAATACCGAAATCTACTTTTGACAATCTTATAAAACGAATAACTTTTTTTTTCAAATGGAATGACCCAAATTAAATGATATCATTCGATGCGAAATTAAAAGCCCTTTTGTACTGATATTAGTTTTTAAACATAGAATAATTGATTTTTTCGGAGAAACTGTAGAGATAAACATTTAAAACCTTATATTAGTAGAATGGACTTTAAATTTCGCATTGAACGGTACGATTTAATGTGGATTATTCTATTTGAAAAAAAAAGTTATTCGTCTTGGTAAGATTGTAAAAGTAGGTTTCGATATCTCAAAAACTACTCGAGATAGATACCTATAGTTAACAAAGTCTACCTAAATTTAAACAAAGAAACCAAAAATGTAAAAATATACAGGTATTTTATTTAAAATAACGAATTTAAGTAGCGTCCAGAAGAAATGCAACACCCTGTATAACTAAAAATATTTTCTGTATATGCACCATATGATTCCAGACTACTTTTATAAAAACATTTCTTTAATAAATGTATAATAATAGAGTTATAGATGAAACCGCCTTAGGTGGAACACCCTGTATGTATTACGACCAAACACTCCTCTCGCCATTATAAACAATATCCCCTGTAGATGAAAATGATCTTAATTTTTATAAATGTATGTAATGTTTAATTCAATTCAGGGACATAGTTATGGGTAGGGCCCGGCTGGCCCAGGGTCCATGCATCGCGGAAATTCTGACCCATGTGCTGGTCCACCCCGGAAATTAGATTAACTCGAAAAGCTGATGCAAAATTATACAAAAATTAAATTCTGGCTAAATTATTACAGAACTGAAAGAGCATTTTGATTTTATATGATCTTGAGTTATTGTTATAGGAACTTAAAATGTAGGTACAACTGCGTGACCTACTAATTGGTTAGTGCGAAAAACAAGTTCAGTTTTACCCATTTTCAGTCTGAATTGTCGGAATTTTCTTATCTTCGAACGGTGTAAATCTTCTAGATCTTGGATCCTAACTTGATTAATAGTTTTCTATATACAAAGGGAAGGTTTAAAAATTACATTAAAATGAAAATGCTAATATCCTGTCCTTTCCTAACATAACCTACATTGCTCACCCTCTATATAAACTTTTTAGGTGTTGTTTGTAGGGAAAATAGTAATAATGGTTATTAATTAATTAAGCAATAATTGATAACAATTTTTCTACGATTAGGATGCAATAATAAAGTAATAGTGTAAGATATTTTTTGTTGTTGTTGTTTTTTCTGATTTTCTGTTTTGCTTGTCACGTTAATTGGTATTATAAATGACGTAATTGTACCGTAAAATAAATTCTATGGCTTTATGATAAGCATAAAAAGGAAATTGTACTTAGCGCATGTATCAACAAAAATCACGTAAACTAAGGCGATAAACTCGTGGTCGGAATTTTTTCATTTAAAATGAAAAAAACTGTATATCAATATATATATAAATTAAATGATA
>NW_020439030.1:779977-790923 GCF_000699045.2 Agrilus planipennis
GACTGGTTGGACACGTACCTCCACTCTTTCCTATCCTGAGCTAAACTTCGCATTTCCCTAAAACTAGAACAGCCCACATCCTTAACTATTTGCGAACAGTAATCTAATCTAGGTCTACCTATACCCCTCCTAACTTCTGTTTGTGCCTCTAATATGTCTCTGACTATACCTTCATGCCTGAGAAGGTGTCCTACCAAGCTATCTCGCCTATTTTTTATTGATTTCCATAGAGTCCTCTGTTCTCCTATTCTTTCTAATATCTCTTCATTTCTAACCTGTTCTGTCCACGGTATCCTCATCATTCGCATGTAATACCACATTTCGAACGCTTCTAACCTTTTCTTTTCCGTCGCACCCACTGACCATGTAACAAATAATTTAGTATGGTAATCAATAAATAATAGTAATTAGAACAAACGACCTATTTCAAAATAATCTTATTTACCAATTTTTATTAGATTATTAAATTATTATTGCTGGTGTTGGTTTTTCCTTTTTCTCTAATAGAATTACCCGGCACTGCTGGGTACTGGCGTCATTATCCGGTACCGGCCAAATCCTAGGAAAAAAGTGATGGATCCGCCGGGTACCGAATCCAAACCGAGTACCCGGTCCATCTTTCATAAAAACTACTATCTACGATTATAAAAAAATATATTGCATATTAAGATGAAATAATTTCAGTTATAACCTAACAAAAATTAATTACAATTTTGAAATAAATCTTTAAGCTATAAAAGGGCATTTTGAAGCGTAAAATATGAAAGAGGCTGAGACTATGACTGAAACTAATTGATTTAAAAATGAACGAAGAATTTAAGTTGATCAGGGTGAATACGTTTATTATTACTCCAAAACCAAACCGCAGATGTGTGTAACTTATAAACCTACCTTTGATAAAAACCACAATTTAAAGCAAAAAGTCAATTTGGATTTGGAGTAATAAGGGTAGAAAATTAACGAATGACTTTTTTAACCTGTAGTTTAAGTTTATACATTTATTTATACGCAAGGAGACAAAGTATCAAAATCGGTTTTCATAAGTATATGTATTCATGTAAATTAAAGCATTATTTTGTATTTTCACAAATAATATCAGATCGTTAATAAAGTAATACATAATATTTAATAATGATTAGAATCATATTAGGTATATTTTAATCTTTAAAATAGACGTACGTATAGAAGATTGCTATTTCGAGAAACAGTTTTCGAATAGATACTTATATATTTTTGTAATTGTTCGTAAAAAAGATGGGATTTCAACTTTTTTATTATTTTGAATTGTTGAAATCGGGTCAGTCGGGTTTGTAAACGTGGACTTTGGGCAGTTCCTCCAGCACAAGAACGTATTCGTTGAAATGTTCGAATCTCTGCTGTTCAATTTTCCAAGAAAATCCCAGTCTACAGTACAATCTGTTGTTTTCCCAGTCCAGAAGTTTGTTGATCGATTGTAAAACGCGTTTATTCAAACAAACAACCGGGAGTAAAGAACAACCAGCGGTACAGCAGCAACAGATGCAACCAAAAATTAGCCATCTGAAAAACTATCGAAATTTGAGAGCATCCTTATTTACTAATGCAGGAAACTACATTTATTGTTATCACTTTTAATATTAAAACTAGCTATTCTTATTAGGTGTGAGCATGGACGACATTATGTTCCTGTATCTAGCGTCAAGGTTCATGAACTGAACGTTCTGAACTCATACTGAAGATATAACCTAAAATTTAAAACCATAAGCATTCAATTTCACATAACCAAAACCCCTATGCGGTGCTTTTATTTATTATCGATGCAAAAGTGTCTGTTATTGTCCAAATTGAGAGCTTTAGCGAATTCCCTTACTTAACCAAGAACATTTTACTTCCTAACCTGACCGAGATGTGGTGAACAATAGCAAACTCACCAGGGGAGAGCTTATCTTTTACTTTTCCTGCCTAAGTGCGTAATATACTAGCAGAGTTGGGAAGAGCCCTCAGCAAAAGAACTCCTAGTCCTAAACTCAGAGCCTTTATTGAAACCACAAGTTCCATGAGCTTCGAATTACCATTTATTTGGAAAACAATTAGATTCAGATCCCTAAGCGTTTTGAAAAATCTCCAAACTCTTTGAATTACAAATTACAACTGATGAGCAAAATTAGTGTTAGTCTTACAGTCTTGGTTTTGGTCTTGTCAAAATGCCAAGAACAATAGGCAAAGCTTAACGAAAAATTATAACTTTCGGTAATATACTTTAATATATTCAATTTATGCATTGGAGGAAAAGTTCTCGAGTTTTCATAACTCCCACAACTATCGACACTATTTTCCTTAAAAATCATGACAAGCTCGCATGTGTGACAGAAAATTTTAGCATTGCAGATAATTATTGTGCCGGTAAATAGAAAAATTTGTGCTTAAAAGAATTATTAAAAAAAACGTAAGTATCTGATTAAATGAACAAGAACAAGACTTGACACGCAAGACCAAGACCAAGACTGAGACTATATATGCAAGTCTAAGACCATGATTAGAAGTATTTGAGAAAGACCAACATCAAGACCGATTAAACAAGACCAAGATTCTCCCAGTCCCAGTCTTGGTGTTGGTGTTGGTTTTGGTCTTGGTCTTGGTCTTGGTCTTGCTTTGATCATCACTACAAATTACACAACGCTTTTACAAAGTAATTCGTCCCAACTACTTGTTCATAAAAGGTCTTGAATTAGATTGTTCATAAACCGCGCGGCATGGTCTAGAGATTTGGACAATTGCTTAGCATTCGGGAGGACACCAGTTCTATTCCGGGTTCGTCTGTTCTAGTCTAGTTTTTATGTAGTTTCCTTGGATCACTTAGGTAGATGTTGGGGCAGTAATACTCCACAGATAATCTTTCACTCTCTTCATTTCGTTCGTTCCATCTTTCTCACCTTAATTGCTTCTAAGGTTTGAAAGAGCTTGAAGTATGTTTTCAGGTATAAAGCACCAAAGCTCTACCCAACTCTGTATAGTAATATTGTCATGGAAATTAAAGGGCTTTGAGTTATGTGAGATTTTGTACTTATGGTTTTGCTTTGACAGTTTTATGAAATTCAACAGCATCTTCGATTGTGTGAAACTTAAAACTACAATGATGTAGCCCACTCCTCTTGGCTCATGCGAAAAAAAGCTGTCCACGTTTCTGGGTGTGGGTTTACAAACATTTTGTATGTTTGAATAAATGCTGAAAAAGGGTCAGTTTTATTCTTAAAAATTTCGTACACGGAAAAAATGATTGGATAAATTTTCTCCATTATGTCAAGAGTGCATATTGGAAAAACTTAGTTCGACGTCGATTTCCACACTAGTGCTTCTGTAGGTGCAACAGGTGCTATAAATGTCGATAAATATCTTATTGTTAAAAATAAGCTGTAAATACTACCCCAATATTTTCGTATACAAATTTAAAATAATGTTTCAAGATAAATATAAAAATCGAAAGGTCACTCATTCCTTCACTATCTAAACACGAGATCTCGAAAACTACTTGACCTATGAAGCTGAAATTTGGCAAGTACAGCAGCAGGTAGTTAATAGGTATAGGAAATGTCAGCTAAGAAGACTTTTGTAACTTTATATGAAAATTCTATTCTATCCTGTCTTTAGAGTTACAAGAAACATTATTTCAATTTATCTTGGTTATCAGTAACACGTTTAAGTAGGATTATAACAATTTATGAATAACAGTAGTATTCACCTGAAATTATGGGATAACATCTTCTGTAGTATTTTGTTAATTTTAAAAATGGTTTCTGTATATTCTTCGGGTGCCAAACGACTTTTCAATTTCGACGGAAATTCGATGGGGTAACTGTTGCTTAAACCGAACAGAGTAAAGTTACCGTTACCCCGGATGATTATTGGTTCCGATGTGATTATTATTGATTCGTTTTGGTTTGAACTTTCATCGCTTTCCGTCGATGGAACTGCACCGTCGGTGACATGCGTCTCCATCGAATTGACAGTTTCATTTGACAACGAGCGCTTTTCATCTTTTTTTAGCGGTTAATTTAGAAATTCAAAAAAGACTGTAAAAGTTGTATGTTTAGAACACGGCGCTGTACGGGTGCGAAACATGGATGGGGGGCGCAGCAGAAAAAAAGGGTTGGAGGCATTCGAAATGTGGTGTTACAGGTGAATGATGAGGATACCGTAGATAGAGAAGGTTAGAAATGAAGAGGTATTAGAAAGAATAGGAGATCAGAGAGGTCACTATGGAAGTTAATAAGAAGTAAGCGAGTTAGGTTGGTAGGACATCTTCTTAGGCATGAAGAATTAGTTAAACATATTAGAAGCAGAACAAGATTAGTTTGCTTAGATTTGTAGATGATATAGCAGCATCTAGCAAGGAGGAGATACAGATAGCTTTAAATTAAATGGAAGCGGTATTGACAAAACGGTATTGTATGAAAATAAGTAAAAGTAAAACAAAAATACTGGTATGCAAAGGAAAAAAGGTAGGGAAAGAGTTACTGTAAAGATAGATGACGAAAGATTAGAAGAAGTGGCTGATTTTAGGTATCTACGAAGTCAGAAAAGTCAGGACGGAAGGAGTAGTAGGGATATAAAGCAGAGGATAGCGCAGGGTCGAGTCGCCTTCAATAAAAAGAAGTCACTTCTCTGCCCGCGAAAGATTAATTTAGAAATTCGAAGAAGATTGTTAAAGGTGTATGTTTGGAACGCGGCACTGTACGAGTGCGAAACATGGACGGTGGGCGCGGTGGAAAACAAAATGTTAGAAGCATTCGAAATGCGGTGTTAACGACTAATGATGAGGATAGAGAAGATTAGAAATGGAGGTATTAGAAAGAATAGGAGAACAGGGGACTCTATAGAAGTCAATAAGAAATAGGCGAGATAGGTTGATAGGACACCTTCTAAGGCATGAAGGTCTAGTCAGAGACATATTAGAGGCAGAAACAGGAATTAGGAGGAGTAGAGGTAGACCTAGATTAGCTTACTGTTCTTAAATAGTTAAGGATGTGGGTTGTTCTAGTTTTAGGGAAATGCGAATATTAGAGTAAAGTAGAAATAGGAGACTGTGGTAAATAATAATTAATTAAAAAGAAGACTCACCCCTAATTACCACAAAAACTTTTTGAGCGGACACGTGTTTCGCCCACTTCATACGTGGGCATTATCAACGCGAGACTACGACATTGAATTGAATTGAAATTTGACGACGTGGCACACATCTCTAATCAGAACACCTTCAAATGCAAAATATATATAAGTTGTTGGTGAACATTCTATCGAAACCAGAAGGTGTACCTAAATCTCAACCCACGTCTAACTGTCGAAAAACTTATTGTTCTATGTATGTATGCTTATATTACCACATAGTTACCTACGTCATGGAAGTTAGTTAACAAGTTGATTAAATAACCCATGTTAAACATTAATAAACCNTTCTCAGAAACGGTCTCTACATTTTATAAGGATGAAATTTTACAACAGAAACCGTTACATATATATTTCCCATTAAAGGGGATGTATTTTAATAGTGTGGACCGTGCAAATTGATAGTCAAGTATGAAACTTCTTTAGAAAACTAGTCGACGGATCAATGGCTCGAAATGAAGAAAGGACAAATCATTTTCCATTCTCAGAATGGGTCTCTACACGTTACAAGGATGATTTATGACCATTTAATAAGAGTGAATATTTTTAAATTTGGATCTACTTGACTAATCATGAGATTAAAATTCTTTCTTTTAATTTCATTTTTTTAGGATACTACTTTTTTCTTTATTGGTTGCTAGAACGAAACGTTTGTGTTTGTTGGTATATATTCGATTTATGTTAATTTTTTTATACGAGCGTTACTCAATTTCTCCAATTAGTCTAGGTCAGGGATGGCGAACCTTTACGAATCGACGTGCCATTTTTATAAAGAGAAGTTTAATCAGGTCATAGACGTGCCATCAAATAATTTTGTCTCTGTGATTATTGCGAAAATAATAAATTATATCAACTCAAAATTCTTTATTTACTGCAAAAAATAGAAACATTTTGCAATGTTTAAATTATACGTGTAATTTAAATTAAAATAAAATTAGTGTGACTTCTGTTTTTGCAAATTAGATGACAAATAACTTATGTTAGGGTTGTTAGATGTTAATTTTAGCAGAACGCATGCTGAACTGGAGTCATCTACCAAACGGTTTGTAACTGCGAGTTTTTGATGTTATTAATCTCTGAAAATATGACTCGCAGGCATAGGTTGATGAAAACATTATTAAAATATCATATGCCAGCTTCCTCAAAAAATTAAATATGTTTGTTATCGCATTCCATGTTTCCAAAATTTTGTTATTAGCATTTTCACTCGTATTATGCGTCGATCTTTCTGTTTCAATTATTTGTAACTCTTTCCTTGTTCCAACAACTTTTTGAAGCATATTGAACTAGACTAGAAATCAATCAGCTGAATTTCAGATTCTTCAATTTATTTTATCAAATGTCACATCAGGGTACATAATAAACTTTCGTATTAGTATTTCCGATAATTCTCTGAAGTGAGAAAATCTTGCTGAAAATTCCTTGATTAAAGAATCAATGACAGAAACATTAGTGACGTGCCCAAAATATTGTGTCGCGTGCCACTAATGGCACGCGTGCCATTGGTTCGCCATCCCTGGTCTAGAACATTGCTTAGCATTCGGGAGGACGCCGGTTCGATTCCGGGTTCGTCTGTTTTGGTCCAAGTTTTTCTGTGGTTTCCTTGGATCACCTAGGCAAATGCTGAGGCAGTAATATTCCACAGATAATCTTTCATTCTCTTCTGTCTTCATTTCGTCCGTCTCATCTTTCTCACCCGAACCACCACCCACCCATTCCCACGAATCCTGGTAGCAGGCTGAAGAGGGCCTTCCGCCCTACCTTCCGGCGTAGTCCGGAGGGACTGCCCGCCCACCAGCATTACTGGCTGGTGGGAATGAAACACCCAAAAGTTTCTTTTTCAAAATTTTGCGCTATATAAACAAAACGTCGTGGGTTGTATAAAGTTGAGTACCTACGATTTTAAATTTCACACATTATATCGAGTTAAGTTAATATTCAGGGTGAACCAGCGCAGTTCACAGCTATGGGTCAGCTACACCCCTGAATTTTAAATCTTAAGATCATACAAAATGATTCACCAGAATTTAACGGAATCGTCACTTAATTAATATTGCAATTTCAATTTCATTTGCGACAATATCTGCCTAAAATATGTGACACTATTTCCTATCGCAATTATAGATATTTTTTTCGAGTTCAATGTTTCTTTTTTTGGTTCACTTGCTCTGTGGAAGGTTATCTAACGGTTTTGGGTTTTAGTTACGATAAATTCTTGCGTATTAGCAACAACAAAGTTTACTGGACTTATTTAATTAATATGTTTTCGTATACTGAATGCAGATATTTGATTTTATAATCATCTTGTCATTATGAACTTAATTGATCCCGAAAATCATTGTATATTTGTACGTACGTAACACTGGACAGGGAATTTAATACTATTAACGTATTAACAATAAATAACAATATGTAAGTACATATTTCAAAATTCGCTGCCCTGTTATCTCTTGCTTCTTCTTCGTTTTATTTTGCATCTTTTTCAAAATAGGTACACCTTTTCTGCACTTTATTTGTTTTTTTTTTTGTAGAAGTTTTCTTAATTTTCATGGCGCTGTAGTCAGTGATGGTTTTACGCCGAAGCCCTTAGGTCCGAGCCTAAGGCGACATAAATTGAGGGGCGACAATCCGTTTAGATTAGTTTTTATAAAAATTTTTCCAAAGAATATATTATAATTCAATTTTTTAATTTAGTTTTCAATCTTTTTTTAATAAATCAATTATAGTATTTATCGAGTAATGTTTTTTACTTTCTGTGTCTTTACTTTTCGTTCCTTTAATGAGATCTTAATTTTACCATCTTACGTGTATGAAAAGCGTTTTGAAATTACTAAATCTGAATAACTTCTCTTTTCAGTGTGAAATCGAAGTACGGTAGATTTGCATGTATTAAATATCATTTGATATTCATTCAAAAGAATATTTTTTGTTTATAAAAATAATTTCTTCATTTAAAATAAATCTCATTTTTTTTCATATTCAATTTTTTGACTCGTCAAAATAATTTAAAAAAAATAAAATGTAAATTTTCATGAAAAATCGAAAAAAAAAGTCAATCCTCATATTTGCAAAAATCTTACATCTCATCATCATAAGGTCGTCAGTCCTAAAACTGGTTGTTCACGTACCTCTATTCCTTGCTATCCTGAGCTCTAATCTTCGCATTTCCCTGAAACGATTACATCCCACATCTTTAACTATTTGCGAAAAGTAATCTAATCTAGGTCTATCTCTACTCCTACCTTCATGCCTGAGAAGGTGTCCTACCAACCTATTTCGCCTATTTTTTATTGACTTCCATAGAGTCCTCTGTTCTCCTATTCTTTCTAATACCTCTTCATTTCTAACCTTCTCTATCTACGGTATCCTCATCATTCACATGTAACACCACATTTCGAACGCTTCTATCTTTTTCTTTTCCGCCGCGCCCACTGTCCATGTTTCGCACTCGTACAACGCCGTGCTCCAAGCATACACCTTTAACAATCTTTTTCGAATTTCTAAATTAATCGTTCGACTCGACCCTATGCTATCCTCTGCTTTATATCCCTACTACTCGTTCCGTCCTGACTGATCTGACTTCCTAGATATCTAAAATCAGTCACTTCTTCTAATTTTTCGCCTCCTATCTTTACATTCGCTGTTTCTCTACTTTTTCTTCCCTTGCGTACCAGTATTTTTGTTTTACTTTAATTTATTTTCATACAGTACTGATCTGTCAATACCGCTTCCATTTTATTTAAAGCTATTTCTAACTCCTCCTTGCTAGATGCTAATACTACTATATCATCTGCAAATTTTAGCCCCTCTATATCTATCCCAACAGTTGTACTGTCTTTAATGATGTTGAACGCGTCTTCGTGTATAGATTAAAAAGTAACGGTAACAGTGTGCATCCTTGTCTGATTCCTTTCCTAATATTTACTTCTCAACGTTTCTGTTGCAGCTCTATAATTGCTTGTTGTTTTTTTTATACAAAGTATCACTCTTCTATCTCTATCCCTAAATTTTGAAGTATATTTAACATCTTGTCCTATTTAAAATTGTCAAAAGCTTTTTCTAAATCTACAAATCGTATTTACGCACCCTTTCTTTCTTCTATCGTTTTCTCCATTGTTACTACAAAGCTAGAATGGCCTCCCGCGTTCTTCTACTTTTCTAAACCCAAATTGATGTTCCCAATTGTACAATTCTATTTAAGATTTTTGACGCAACTACAAATTCAATAATTTTCCGAAAATCTGCGAGCAAGAATCTTTAAATTTTATTGAATTTAAGTATGTAAGTTGATATTATGATTGATTATATTAAAGGAGTCGACTTATGATATATTTAAAAAGTATATTTCAATAAAATGAAAAGATTTTAAATTAAAAATATTGGATCAAAATTAATGAAATTCCTAAATCCGCCACTGACTATAGTGATACCTAGCCATATGTAGTATACGTTTTTTTTGCATTTTTCATATCTGTACTTGTATGTTATGCGTTTATTATTATTCGTAAGAAATATTAGTAATACAATCCATACAATACAATATTTATAATCAAGTAAGGTGTTTGTTATAAATTCCGTTAAAATAACATCAAACGTGTGGATAAATAAACTGTTTTGGATGTGACAATTTTTCAGTGCAATAAAAAGATTAAGAGGGATTTAAAAATTTTTAAAGATTAATTCCCTTCTTAATGTAAAAATTATCAGCAATGTCTCAGCATTATGTAATTTGTTATTTAACTTCAGATTTTTTTTAATCGAAATGAAATTCCTGGGTAAAAAAAAATGAAAATAAGTAATGAAAATTCGTACTTATGCATGTAGTAAAATTCTATTATAATGTACTTGATGGGACGGTAAAAATTCGTACATTATATCAAAGGGTTATTAAAAGAGAACTAGATGCAGTGGCTTAAGTATGAAAAAGCTTGTGTTTTTTAAAGGAAAAGAGATAATGATAATAGAGAAAGTATAAAGGTTTAAATTTAAAAGTTAGAGAATAAATAAAACAACGGAGGGAGAAATAGAAATGTTAATTGGAGTTTGCAGTTTTAAGAGAATTTTTTTTATGGTAACACAGATAATGTAAAACGAGCAATTTGCAAAAACCTATAAGGCATGCAAAAAAAAGAAAGTCTAGTATATAATTATATATTCGTTCTTTCCCTACATTTTCTTCCCTTGCCTATTAATATTTTTGTTTTGCTTTTATTTATTTTCATACAATACTGTTTTATCAATACCGCTTCCATTTTATTTAAGGCTATCTCTAACTCCTCTTTGCTACATATCTAATAGAACATATATCTTTAAATAAAACAATATTGTACGTACAAATTTACATTTGCAGTATGAATGTATGGGAAAACCCGTTTGTTTTTTCAACTACTTACAATATCAAAATGGTTCTCAGGTTAGGGTTCCGTACGTCCGAATGAAAAACGCAACCCTTGTAGGAATACGTAGGTCTGTTTGTCCGTTTTTTTGCACGTAGATGCACTAATGCTATTTTATATTTTTCTTTTTACGATTAAAATACAATTTGTAATATAATATAAAATATGTACACAAACGTTATGGTTTGGTGAAGGCGCCGGAACAATTTAAAGTAAGATTATAGTTGAGCTACAATTCCGATTTCATTGAAGTAGATTGATGAATTTTCATCTTTAAATTATATTTTTTTCTTGAACACGCAACTAGTCATTCTAATATTGATTGTCCTTTCCCCGTAAAACTACCGAAAAATTAAAAAATTTAAATAAAGAGGTCGACATAAATTAATATAAAAAATATTCAAATAA
>NW_020439030.1:791604-805097 GCF_000699045.2 Agrilus planipennis
TACACAGAATTAGATAGTACAGAATTCAAGAGAAAGCAATTAAGGGTAAAACCAGATATTAGTATGGGAGTGCATGCAGGTATGGTTGAAGTTGGATTTCCAGGTAAAAGTGATTGAAAGAACAATAGAGTTTAGATTGAAAGGAAACCAAAGTATTTACAAGATAAGAAGTTGAAAAGAATTGAAATAATATTTGAAGTGAAATAATATTCGAAATGAAATATTATTTGAAATGAAATATTATTTGAAATGGAAAAATTAGGAAAAATATTTACACACAAAAATAAAACAAAAAGAGTTATTTCGCCACAAAAACGTAAAAAACTTCTATTGAAGTTTTGGCTGTATGCGCTGTGGGATCAAAATGTTTTATTCTGACATACTGCTCAGGGGTTACAGTACGACATTAAAGACTTGAGTGCTTCATTCGCACCCGCTACTGATTGCAATGGGCGGACAGTTCCTCTGGACTACGCCAGAGATTAAGGCGGAAGGCCCTCTTCAGCTTCCTTTCAGGAATCGCAGAAATGGATGGGTGGCAGTTGGGCTGAGAAAGATGAGATGGACGAAATGAAGACAGGAAACAGTGAAAGATTATTTGTGGAATTTTACCTAAATGATTTAATAAAACTACAGAAAAAGCAGACGGACCCGAAATCGAACCGGTGTCTTCAAAAATCATTTGCATTCTCTTTGAGAACGTGCGAACTACTGACGTTCTACAGGGTCCTATCCATAAAATACGTCACTCAGAATTTCACCTCTTGGGACTCCTTTCCTCCCCTTTCGTTATATCCTGATCGACCCCCTAACAAGTATTAGGTACTTCGCAAAAACTGTTCCCCCCATAAACGATTTCTTTTGATTGAATATATCAATGAGAATTTGCCAAATTAAGAAAAACATTAACAAAAAATTCATGAATTGTAAACAACACATTTCCTTAGACTCCCTTTCCCCTCCTTCTTATATCTGGCCACGCTAAGCAATACCCCTCCCCGTATTTGCCAACGTATTTTATGAAAGACCCTGAAAATCTGAAAAACATTTGTTTTACGATTTTCATTCCTTAATTATTGTTAAATGATTCGTAATAAAAATTCTTGTAAGTTAAAAAATAGCTGAACTATTCTCATTTCAAAATCGCCCTTCCATTCTGCCCTTGTCCTGTATAATCTCGTCCTAATAGTAATAATACATTGACTTCTGTGACTTTATTCCAAGCATCGTTTTAGTTTCTTGTTACATCAGTATGATGGCGGGACATGTATCTTTTTCCCTTTGGTGACATCAGCACATCGGCGTTCCATATCCCATATGCACTCATCGGCGTGCTATTCTGTTCCTGCACCGGCAATTTCGCATAGACATTTATTTTTCATTTTTATTTAATAAGTAGAAAAATGCTGAGGTATTGGAAAGAATAGGAGAACAGAGGACTCTTTGGAAGTCAATAAGAAATAGGCGAGATAGGTTGGTAGGACACCTTATCAGTGAAGGTCTAGTCAGAGACATATTAGAGGCAGAAACAGGAGTTAGGAGAGGTAGAGGTAGACCTAGATTAGATTACTGTTCGCAAATAGTTAAGGATGTGGGCTGTTCTAGTTTTAGGGAAATGCGAAGTTTAGGTCAGGATAGGAAAGAGTGGAGGTACGTGTCCAACCAGTCTTAGGACTGACGACCTTATGATGATGATGATGAGAAGAATGCTGAGCATTCTGCAAATTCAACTGCAGGCAAATAGTCGCTTACATAACTAGCACATATTCAAAATCATCAATAATATATAATTATAAACTAATAAGTATGGAAATATAATATCATTAGTTTAGTGCTCTGTATACAACCATATTGATTTCTAACACCGTGTAACGTATTAATATCTTCTATCTTTTTATTTTTTAGTTTTCAATACATAAGTATTTCAAGAACCATTTCATGCGTCTTACTGCCAGGTATTTTGGCAAGTACCCATGATTTTTGCGACATTTCAAAGGTTAGTGCATTTTACGTGTTAAAAATAAACAACTTTGTTACGTATGTGTCGATTTATTGTACCTATTACGTGCAGCTATGATATATTGCATAAAAATAAAAACTACTCCTTTTCCTATTTCCTCGCAATCGCTATAATTTTATTTTTTTTCACTGTAATAACAGCGTCGTACGCAAAACTTGGCGAACGAAAGGATATTTTTATTTAAAGTAGATTAAAATTGGGTAAACGCAAGTTTGATAAACTTACCCCATTTACTGCCGTTAGTACCATTTTTTTTTTTCTTACGATGACACAAATAGTTATATAACGAGTCACTTTATGCAATTTATACTTTGTAAATATCAGTTATTATCAACCCGAAGTTGACGATCTTTAATTAGTAACTGCAGGGTCGTAAAATAATGAAGATAACAATGTACGTATTTTTAGGAAACATTTGATTATTTTATTTTATTTTTATTTTAAAGTTATCGATAGCACTTCCTCGACGACAGTCTGCATTCGATAAATTATTGAAAAAGTACCCGTCTTATTAATAAGTCGTAGATTACCGACGCTGTTTGACAACGAATTACATTGATAAGACGAATATTCTGAAAATAAAGTCCCGCGATTTAACTAGTTCTAAGTTACTCACTACATTTTTTTGCATTAACGCGAACAAGTTTGTTTTGAGTATAAGATCAAGGACGTGCAGCGCCAAATCAGAATTAACCGCAAAGAAAACGTTATAAATTGACTGTTTACCTCGTTACCTTATCGTTTCATTATGTAAAAATGTTTAAAAGCAATTTATTCGTATAAAAATTTTATAACAGAAATAATTATGGACTTTCGTTTTTATGTATCAATTTGAAGAATTTCGAACAAGTTCATACTCAAATAGGTGTTTATATATAGAGTAATTTGGAACCTATTTGTTCTATAAAATAAGAAAACAAGAAAAACTATTGCCGCCAAATAATTTAAAACTTTTAAATTTTGTACGGGTTAAATGAATTTATCTTTTTCAAAGGTAACATGTCTAATATGAAGTTAGCAGTAAACTCCTGTCACAAAGAAATCTATGATCAAATGTCAGTGCATAGTGTCAATCTGTCAATATTATCTATGATGTCAACCTATAAATGTCATTTTAGCATGTAATGTCATAACTCTTCCAAAGTGTTTCATTTAAACATAAATACGTTTGCAATTGTAAAAAATGGTAGAAACAGTGAGTGTATCAATTTCTGGCTTCGCTTTTTCTCTTCTTTTGTACGAGAACGTTAAATGTAATTACGATCAGGTAATAAAATGTAATCCAAATGTACGTTACAGTTTTTCTTATCAATGCTGTTCTTAGGAGGGTTTCTTATTGGGAGAAATTGCGGTAACAGAAAGAAGTAAAGTAACTGACGCAGATCAAGAAGTAGTAAGCATTGATAAAGTTATACGAATTAACTCAATTTTGCCTTGTCCGCAACAATGTAGCTTTTACAATCGAGCTGGAAAGGTTGACATTCAAAGACTTAATGAACTCTTAGGAGAAAACGCAACTAAAGTCGTGGCGTGGTATAAGTATAAAAAAATCAATGGTTTTAAGCTGACGTTGCGTGAAAAAATTATTCATAAACAGCTAGTGGATCTATTTGGTGATTTGTTTTCAATGTGCGTTTTAATGTGTGACAGTTCAGAAAATTTTTCAACACATTCCTTTTATCAAACTTTCATCAGGTATTATGATGGTTGTTATCAAGGAATTCCTTTACACATAGTCAATTTAAGCCAGAAAAATGATTGTTACAAAGTAGCTGAAACTCTGCCTGAAGAGTTTAATAAGATTGTCAGTTCTCTGAATATTGATTTAGAGACTTCTCAAGGACTAGTAGTTGTATCTAAAATACAAGAGGCCTTACAAAAGCACATTGACCATTTGGTTTTAAATTTAGATGAGTCTGAAAAAGAATTATTTGAGTTAGAGGAAGAAGTTAAACAACTCAAGCAGAATTTAATGTGGAAACGTCAATACAGTTGTAGTGTTGATAATCATTTGAACAGTGATTTAATTAATGGGACAGAAGAAAATATAAATAGTGATAATTCTTCAAATATCTTATCTCAAACAGTAACAAATATTTCTGAACAGAGAACTAAACATAAAGGTTCAAAGAGTGCTAAAAAGGATGTAAGCAATACCATAAAGAAAGACAGTGGTTGGATAAACATGGAAGCCAATATAACAACAAGATCAAGGAGTAGGACTTCAAAATAGTTTAGAATATAATGGCTCAATTTTAATAGGCCTTTTACAACTTACCTGTTCAACAGAATAACTAAAAAGAATTATTTCTCAATGTTTTCTAAAAAGTTGATTATAATTTTCTTAAGCTACCAATCTTAAGTGTTTTTAGAGCCTGTGTTTTTATACTTTTAAGAAGAAATCAATTGTAGAATTTTTTTTTTTAACATTTACATTTTGCTTAATTCTGATCCATATTTTTGTGAAAGTATGTATATAAAGTTATATATTCGGTGTTTTTAAATCCGTGTCTGCTTGGATAATAAATCTTTTTAAATCAATAATCTCTAATATAAAAAAAAAAACGTAATTTCAGGCATTGGCGTTACCATTTATGTACAAAGTTATTTTACAAATAAAATTTCAGTTAAGACAAATATATTTATACATTTATTTATAACGTTAAATCCTTCATTAATAAGCAAACGGTGTATTTACATATTCCTGAATATTTATATTTTCTAATGGATTATGGAAACATTGCTTACTTTGTATGTTGGGTTGTCTAATTTAGGAATTCGTTTTAGCCTTTTATCGGAATTAATTATTTAAATAAAGCCCAACGTGTTAAAGATGCCATCACTTCTGGATTTAAAATTAACATTCTAATACAAGACTATACCTATATTTAATCATTCATAATTACAATACCAAGATTTTAGTTTGTACTCTTCTAAAGTAGGTCTATTGGATTGTTCGAATGGCCCTTTATTTCCCAAATTGTGGTTGTGAGTTTTTTCATATGATCCAAAATCAGTGAAGGGGCTACTATTTTCAGATGAACGCTGTATAACTCGTAACATCGTACTTTATTAGGAGATAGTTTTGGGAAACAACTTTGCTTTAATTTGCTAAAAACGGAAAATTATTTATAAAAACATTATGAAGCAAAGGGAAAGTTTTTTATTACTAATAAAAGTCTCCATTGATTATTCCCGGTTTTGAAATTTTATTTATAGCTTCAGAAGCATTAACAGGTTTTAAGACCTCTCCAGTTACATCTTCAAACCACAGAAAATATGCGAATTTAAAGGTCAAATTTTTCCATAATAACGATAGGTAACCTTCTTGCAAGTGCTTTTGACAAAATTGGATCATTTGCCACACCTATAAAAAAAAGCAGGAATCTTATGTTCAGACATTTTTACTTCCCTGCACGTCATTCTATATACTAATGCTTGTTTATATATATAGCGTTATGAATAATTTCCCAAGCCAAACAGCATACTTCTTTTTTAAATTCCTCATTTGCATCGTCGTTGACGCTGATATCTAGACCGGGAGCCACAACACGATGACTGGTTCTGTCTATGTACACAAAGTGCACAAGTCCTGGGAATTGTTCTAAGTACTTAATTTTGTGTTAGGGAAAATATACAGACAAAACAGTAAAAGGCAATTATACATTATATACTATAAAAGGATATGATCCCAAAGAGAAATTTTTCAATGCTTTCACTCTGAACATGTCATTGAACGGCATCAATCTTTCTCTAACAACATCTGTAGCATCTTTTAAGGTTTTTTTGGTACTATTTACCAGATCGTAATCAAAACCTATGGCGTCAAACAGTTTTTTTAAAACATCCGCAAAATTACCGAGAGCTAATTCGGATTTCATAAAAGCTTCGTCCGACCCGTACTTTAAAAAATCATCATACGCTTTTTTAGTTGCTTTCCATCTGGACGTGATCATTTTATGGTTTATTTCAACCTTTTGTGCTTTTAAATTCTTAAGTTTAGTATTTAAAATGTTCACAGCTACCTCAAGATTATGCATAGCCAATTTCATCATTTCAAAATTCCTCTGATTTTGTAAATTTTGCAAGACATTTAGATGTATAAAAGTGTCATATGTGGCTATACAAGTGGAAGAAACGCGTGGCGATTCTATAAGGATTGTCAAGCAAATTTCTTCCGTAATGGGGATAAAGTGAACAACATGGGGCACACATGTGGGATCTGGCTTATATCCGGTCAGAAATACATAAAAGCTGTAGATATTTTCGAGCTCAGTTTGTGTGGATAAAGAACAACTGTTGCTGTTTTGTGAAAAACAAGACTCACTTAAACTCATTTGAGTTTCTGAGAGCATGGGAGGAGTTGTTAATTCTGTCTTTTTAGCGTTATTCAACAAAATTAATAGTAATAGGTCTGCAGAAGACAATTCACTTGCATTTTGACTAAAACAAAAAATGAAATTAAAATTAAGAAAATGTACTTTGAAACATTTTTAGTGAGATATGACATTATTAATGTGCCATACCTAGAATAGAGAGATAAGAGTTTATTTTGTACCAAAATTAAGGCATGGGCCTTGCGAAGCTTAATCTGTTCCACAGTGTCCTTAAGAATTACAAGAGTTGCAGAGCGTAGATCCGAATTTATGATGAGTTGCTCTACAGCTTCCAATTTAAGAGACTGATCAACATTGCTTATGTTTTCCCAACATTCTAACAAACTTCCAGCTAGCTTAGAATAATACGACTTATTTCTAAGTCTAAAAAGGATGTTTAAATTAATTTAAGTAAAAGTTAGATATTTATAAGTAACTTACAAATCAATGTTCATACAGCAAACAAACTTTACAATGCCTATGCACCATCTTTGCCATGTCTTTATACTGAAAATAGTATCTTTGCTAATAGCAACAAACAAATGCCCCATACACTAAAATTAAACCAGTTTTAAAGTGTTTATTAATCTGCAAGTATATATATGATTACAAATTATTATCTACATACTTCTTTAAATACCAATTTAATTCCTTCTCCACATTCAATTGAATCATATGTATTACTAAACTCACAGTTCATTACACGGTGGGAAGTAATTAAAGGTGAGAATATTTGTACTATAACATTTAGACTAACTTCCTCTTCATCTTCCATCTCTGCACACTGTAAAAAGTACTGTTGAGTATATATATTAGATATAACGTTCTTTTTACCTTTTCAGGCATCAAGCCTTGTGTTTTCGCATAGGTATTAATGTGATTTAAAAATCCCTTGTTGTATTTTAAAAATATTACATCATTTAAAGCATTAAAAATTAATATGCACTTCATATTAATTAATTATTATTAACTGATTATATAATAATCTTAATCGTGACTGTCTTAAGCTCTCGTATTTCATATTTTTTGCTGCTAATAGTTTTTTACCTGAAGTGGTTTGTATATGCTTAAATTTCATATTTATTTCTTTGTTCAAATATTTATAATAAATATATATACAGTATGATGGATCTATAGATTGTGAAACCTCGATCATAGAGTTGTGTGAATCTGGCACCCGATATAAATAATCTGTTAATTCACAATGAACCATAAATTGTGCGTCGTTTGCGGGTTCTAAATATGTATACAGCGTAATTATGCGTCTATTGGTTGTGTTAAAAAGAAGAAAACGTGTTTCCGGCGCAGAGGTTTGACGCCAAATGTTCTGCATCATTTGTGCATAATACCAATTAAATTTGCGGCGTAATAGATGATTCTATGAATTTTATGCACCTATGAAAGAAGACACGCGTCACCGCCATTTTAAAAGTAAGAATTTTACAATTTTACTTGCTTTTTTGTATTTTTATTCTATTTCATTATATATTTACTTCATACAATAGTTAATTTGTTATTTCTACAGATTCCATCAAAGATAAATGAGAGAGAAGATTGAAGTTTATTTTTGATGCTACTGAAAAAGCAAGTCGTCTCCTATGGTGTTTTATCTGTTAAGTTATCATCTTGGAGACTTACAGTTAATTAAGGTGAGCATACATACTATATTATATATGTAGGGTATTAATTGATATTAACAAAAAAAGGGTTGAACATTAACTAGGGAAGCTAAAGAAATTGTATTTGAATACTTTTTCATTGATTTCATTTTATAGGAACACTAGAAAACTCCAGATGCCATTAAATTAAGGAGCATTCGTTGTATCAGTCCTCATTTGCTCCACAAAATAAATGTGTACTTAAAGTCCTAAAGAAAGCATGGAAGTGTCTTTTTTCCATTGGGAATGAAGACAGTGTGCTGTTGCTGTAGGAAGGATTCATGACAGTAAATTTGTAAATAACTATCAATTAGACATAGTAAATGAGATTCCAGAAACTTCGTATCTCTTAGACATTTGTAACTTGCTTCAATAGACAACTTTTAAACAATGTGTTTTAGAAAGTGGTAATTAATTACTTTTTCTTGTCCGTTTCTATAGATTGTCTAACGAACAAATGAGAAGAAAAATTGCAGTTAATTTTGATGCTGTAGAAACAACCGTTGCTTTTGGGGCATTGGTTGTCTCAGTCATCAAGTGGCTGTGCCTATGGTCCTAAAAAAAGCATGAAAACGCCATTTTTCCATTGAGAACGGAGACAGTGTGCTGTTGCTGAAGAAAGGATTTATGACAATGAACTGGTAAGTAACAGTATCAATTAAAAATAGTAAGTGAGCTCCCAGAAACTTCAATTTCTTAGACATTTGTAACTTGCCTCAATTGACAACTTTTAAACATTTCTGCTTAACATACTTGCTTTAAAAGTGGTAATTGATTACTTTTTTGCCCGTTTATATAGATTGTCATAACAAATTAGAAGGAATTGGTGCTACTTCATGTTTTTATCTTGCAACATTATGCAGTTAGTTTTGGCCCTGAGAATGGGAGGCAAATGGAAATTAATTTGGAAGCCACTGAAACAAGAAATTGTCTGCAGTGATATCCCTCCTAGATTTGTTTTGCTCTGCTCATGATACTGGTAGACTTTGGAACGCTACTTTCTACAGATAGTCGAGGTGAGAAAACAAGACATAATTAATATTAATTGCTCTTTATTAATCTATAGTGGCATTTCTTTTAAACTGTTATCAATTGGCCAGAGGATAGGTTGATGTTGTGGCGTATGTATAGTATTTTAAATATCTATAGTCCACAGCACCTATGGTATGTCGCTTAACGTTTATCTATTGTTGACAGTTTAAATTGACTTGTGCATCTGTGGATTTTTAATAAATTAATGTTATGTGCGTCTATGATTGTTTCACATTTATATGTCATTTAGTTTGTCATGTAAACTTGACGCTTGTCGCCATTTTACAATTCAGCTTTTTTACTTGGTTTTTGATGCGTGTTTCTAGGTGTGTTTAATCTCTTCCTTAATTAATCGTGTAATTAATATGTTTTTTGCCCATTTCTACAGATCGTTCAACAAATGAGGGAGTTAAAGTTCATTTTGGTCGTACTGAAACAACCATTATCTACATGGGTGTGGTCTTTGGTGAACTACATCCTTGATTTGCTATTTTCGTCTTCGCTTTGCATCAGTATGCAGTTAGTTTTGAACTGATGAGTGAGAAGCAACTGGATATTTATTTGAATTCCGCTGAAATAAGAAACTTTCTGCATTGGAATTATTCCTGGATATGGTTTGCTTTTCACACCTGCAAACTTTGAAACATTACAGTCTAGAGTTAATTAAGGTGAGAATACTTCATATAATTAATTTTAATTGCTCTTTATTAATCTACAGTGGCATTTCTTTTAAACTCTTATTTATTGGCCGTAGTATAGATTGAGGTTGTGGCGTATGTATAGTATTTTAAATATCTGTAGTTCACAGCATCTATGGTATGTCGTTTAACGTTTATCTACTGTTTACAGTTTTAATTGACTTAAGCATCTGTGGAGTTTTAATAATTATCTATGGTCTACATTAAAAATTAATGCTATATGCATCTATGATTAGTTCACATTTATATGTCATATTTAGTCTGTCATGTAAACTTGACGCATGTCACCATTTTATAGTTCCGCTGTTATACTTGGTTTTCGATGCGAGTTTTTAAATGTGTTTGATCTCTTCCTTATTTAATGGTGTGATTAATATGTTTTTTCCCCATTTTTACAGATTGTTCAACAAATGAGAGGGAGTTGAAGTTTATTTTGGTCATACTGAAACAACCATTATCTACATGGGTGTGGTCTTTGGTAAACTATATTCTTAATCTGCTGTTTTCGTCTTCGCTTTGCATCATGATGCAGTTAGTTTTGAACTGATGAGTGAGAAGCAACTGAATATTTACTTGAATTCCATTGAAATAAGAAACTTCCTGCATTGGCATTATTCCTGGATTTGGTTTGCTTTTCACAGCCGCAAACTTTGAAACATTACAGTCTAGAGTTAATTGAGGTGAGAATACTTCATATAATTAATTTTAATTGCTCTATTAATCTATAGTGGCATTTCTTTTAAATTCTTGTCTATTGGCCGTAGTATAGATTGAAGTTGTGGCCTATGTATAGATTTTAAATATGTGTAGTTCACAGAATTTATGGTATGTCGTTTAACGTTTATCTACTGTTTACAGTTTTAATTGACTTGAGCATCTGTGGAGTTTTAATAATTATCTATGGTCTACATTATAAATTAATGCTATATGCATCTATGATTAGTTCACATTTATATGTCATATTTAGTCTGTCATGTAAACTTGACGCNGCTTTGATATTTTCACCTTGCAACATTATGCAGTTAATTTTGGTCCTGAGTATTGGAGGTCATCGGAAATTAATTTGGTTTGCTCAACATACTGATGAACTTTAGAATGCTACTTTTTAAGGTTAACTGAGGTGAAAGTACATAAGATTATCAATATTAATCGCTCTTTATTACACTGTTATGGCATTTCTTTTAACAATTATATATTCTCCACAGTATAAATTGACACGCCTCTATGTTATTTACATTAGTTTAACCAAGTATTACGCACATTATTTACTAAGGATGCTAAAATACTGTATCATTTTACAGGAACATTGGAAGAACTCCAGATTCTGTTAAATTATGGGGAATTGGTTGTCTCAGTCGTCAATTGCTTTAGAAAGTAGCTGTATCTATGGTCTTAAAAAAAAGCATGAAAACGTGTGTTCAGTGTGCTGTTGCTAAAGAAAGGATTTATGACATTGAACTGGTATGTAACAGTATCATTTAAAAATAGTAAATGAGGTCCCAGAAACTTCAATTTCTTAGACATTTGTAACTTGTCTCAATAGACAACTTTTAAACAACATTTCAGCAGAATTAATATGGAACTGATCTTTTGATTAGTGTGAATGTTACTGATTTACTTGCTTTAAAAGTGGTAATTGATTACTTTTTTTGTCCGTTTCTATAGATTGTCGTAACAAATTAGAAGATATTGATGCTACTGAAACAACCGATGCTTTTGATGTTTTCATCTTCCAACATTATGCAGTTAGTTTTGGGCCTGAGAATGGGAGGTAAATGGAAATTAATTTGGAAGCCACTGAAACAACAAATTGTCTGCAGTGATATCCCTCCTATATTTGTTTTGCTCTGCTTATGATACTGATAGACTTTGGAACGCTACTTTCTACAGGTAGTCAAGGTGAGAAAACAACACATAATTAATATTAATTGCTCTTTATTAATCTATAGTGGCATTTCTTTTAAACTGTTATCTATTGGCCAGAGTATAGATTCACGTTGTGGAGTATGTATAGTATTTTAAATATCTATAGTCCACAGCACCTATGGTATGTCTTTAACGTTTATCTATTGTTTACAGTTTAAATTGACTGGTGCATCTGTGGAATTGTAATAAATTAATGTTATGTGCGTCTATGATTGTTTCACATTTATGTCATATTTAGTCTGTCAGGTAAACTTGGTGCTTGTCGCTATTTTATAATTCAGTTGTTTTACGTGTTTTTTGATGCGTATTTTTAGGTGTGTTTAATCTCGTCCTTAATTAATCATGTAATTAATATGTTTTTTGTCTATTTCTACAGATCTTTCAACAAAGAGGGAGTTAAGGTTCATTTTGGTCGTACTGAAACAACCATTGTCTACATGGGTGTGGTCTTTGGTGAACTATATTCTTGAGTTGCTGTTTTCGTCTTCGCTTTGCATCATTATGCAGTTAGTTTTGAACTGATGAGTTAGAACAACTGGATATTTATTGAATTCCACTGGAATAAGGAATTTTCTGCATTGGCATTATTCCTGGGCTTGGTTTGCTTTTCACACCTGCAAACTTTGGAACATTACAGTCTACAGTTAATTAAGGTAAGAATACTTGATATAATTAATTTTAATTGTTCTTTATTAATCTATAGTGGCTCTTTTTTTAAAACTCTTATCTATTAGCCGGAGTATAGATTCAGGTTGTGGCGCATGTATAGTATTTTAAATATCTATAGTCTATAGCATCTATGGTATGTCGTTTAACGTTTATCTACTGTTTACCCTTTTCAATTGACTTGAGCATCTGTGGAGTTTTAATAATTGTCTATGGTCTACATTATAAATTAATGCTATGCGCATCTATGATTAGTTCACATTTATATGTCATATTTAGTCTGTCATCTAAACTTGACGCGTGTCACCATTTTATAGTTGCGCTGTTATACTTGGTTTTTGATGGGTGTTTTTAAGTGTGTTTGATCTATTCCTTATTTAATAGTGTGATTAATATGTTTTTTTTTTTCCCCTTTCTACAGATTGTTCAACAAATGAAAGGAAGTTGAAGTTCATTTTGGTCGTACTCAAACCATTGTCTACATGGGTGTGGTCTTTGGTGAACTATATTCTTGATTTGCTGTTTTCGTCTTCGCTTTGCATCATTATGCTGTTAGTTTTTAACTGATGAGTGAGAAGCAACTGGATATTTATTTGATTTCCACTGGAATAAGGAATTTTCTGCATTGGCATTATTCCTGGATTTTGTTTGCTTTTCACACCTGCAAACTTGGAACATTACAGTCTACAGTTAATGAAGGTGGGAATACTTGATAAGTGCTATAACATTTAGACTAACTTCCTCTTCATCTTCCATCTCTGCACACTGTAAAAAGTACTGTTGAGTATATATATTAGATATAACGTTCTTTTTACCTTTTCAGGCATCAAGCCTTGTGTTTTCGCATAGGTATTAATGTGATTTAAAAATCCCTTGTTGTATTTTAAAAATATTACATCATTTAAAGCATTAAAAATTAATATGCACTTCATATTAATTAATTATTATTAACTGATTATATAATAATCTTAATCGTGACTGTCTTAAGCTCTCGTATTTCATATTTTTTGCTGCTAATAGTTTTTTACCTGAAGTGGTTTGTATATGCTTAAATTTCATATTTATTTCTTTGTTCAAATATTTATAAAAAATATATATACAGTATGATGGATCTATA
>NW_020439030.1:807806-808379 GCF_000699045.2 Agrilus planipennis
TTTCAAAAAGACCCGATGCAACTTATGCTCTCCTAATACAAATCTTGAAATTTATGAAAATTTTCAGTTTTGAGCCTAATACGAAGATTAGTCGAAAAATAATGTAAGGTTGTCTTGAAATTTGATTTTTGGCGCGGGATCAACTATAAAATAATACAAATTTATTGCTTCAAAAAGACCCGATGCAACTTATGCTCTCCTAATACAAATCTTGAAATTTATGAAAATTTTCAGTTTTGAGCCTAATACAAAGATTAGTCGAAAAATAATGTAAGGTTGTCTTGAAATTTGATTTTTGGCGCGGGATCAACTATAAAATAATACAAATTTATTGCTCAAATTGCGTCTTTTTTATGTAAAATTAGTTTTAAAATTCAAGTTTTATTGAAAATTTTTGCTTAATTCTTCAACAAATTACTTCTATATTAAAGATTATTTAATAAAAAACCCAATAAAATTAAAATATATTTATTAGACTATATATTTATTAATTACACTAATTACAACATATTTATTTCAAGTAATAGTTTAATACATAATATATACAAAGTATTTAATAATTACAAAACCAGG
>NW_020439030.1:809897-815138 GCF_000699045.2 Agrilus planipennis
AATTCCACTATTAATGCAAACATGTTCCTTTCAAATTCATTGAAATCTACCACTTTCAAATTAAATTGTTTCGAACTAGCATAACGATATACTCCTTTTTGTAGCTCAGGTTTACAATGAAACTACGAAAAGGATTATAAAGACCAGGATAAAAGAACACAAAAGCCAATGCCGCCTAAGACACACAAAAATTGCCTCGATCTGAAACAGATACGGTGGCAAACAGATTAATAAAGAGCAATTAAAATTAATTATATCAAGTATTCTCACCTTAACTAACTGTAGACTGTAATGTTCCAAAGTTTGCAGGTGTGAAAAGCAAACCAAGCCCAGGAATAATGCCAATGCAGAAAATTCCCTATTCCAGTGGAATTCAATAAATATCCAGTTGTTCTAACTCATCAGTTCAAAACTAACTGCATAATGATGCAAAGCGAAGACGAAAACAGCAACTCAAGAATATAGTTCACCAAAGACCACACCCATGTAGACAATGGTTGTTTCAGTACGACCAAAATGAACTTCAACTCCCTCTCATTTGTTGAACGATCTGTAGATATGGGCAAAAAACATATTAATTACACGATTAATTAAGGAAGAGATCAAACACACTTAAAAACACGCATCAAAAACCAAGTATAACAGCGGAACTATAAAATGGTGACACGCGTCAAGTTTACATGACAGACTAAATATGACATTTAAATGAGAACTAATCATAGATGCGCATAGCATTAATTTATAATGTAGACCATAGACAATTATTAAAACTCCACAGATGCTCAAGTCAATTGAAACTGTAAACAGTAGATAAACGTTATACGACATACCATAGATGCTACAGACTATATAGATATTTAAATTACTATACATACGCCACAACCTCAATCTATACTCCGGCCAATAGATAACAGTTTAAAAGAAATGGCACTATAGATTAATAAAGAACAATTAAAATTAATTATATCAAATATTCTTACCTTAATTAACTGTAGACTGTAATGTTCCAAAGTTTGCAGGAGTGAAAAGCAAACCAAGCCCAGGAATAATGCCAATGCAGAAAATTCCTTATTCCAGTGGAATTCAAATAAATATCCAGTTGCTATTCACTCATCAGTTCAAAAGTAACTGCATAATGATGCAAAGCGAAGACGAAAACAGCAAATCAAGAATATAGTTCACCAAAGACCACACCCATGTAGACAATGGTTGTTTCAGTACGACCAAAATGAATTTCAACTCCCTCTCATTTGTTAAACAATCTGTAGAAATGGGGAAAAAAGATATTAATCACACTATTAAACAAGGAAAAGATCAAACACCCTTAAAACCACGCATCAAAAACGAAATATAACAGCTGAACTATAAAATGGTGACACGCGTCAAGTTTACATGACAGACTAAACATGACATAAATGTGAACTAATCATAGATGCACATAGCATTAATTTATAATGTAGACAATAGATTATTAAAACTCCACAGATGGACAAGTCAATTTAAACTGTAAACAGTAGACAAACGTTTAAATACATACCATAGATATTTAAAATACTATACATACGCCATAACTTCAATCTATACTTTGGCCAATAGATAAGAGTTTAAAAGAAATGTCACCATAGATTAATAAAGAGCAATTAAAATTAATTATATCAAGTATTCTCATCTTAATTAAGTGTAGACTGTAATGTTCCAATGTTTGCAGGTGTGAAAAGCAAACCAAATGCAGGAGTAATGCCAATGCAGAAAATTTCTTATTTCATTGGAATTCAAATAAATATCCAGTTGCTCTCACTCATCAGTTCAAAACTAACTGCATAATGATGATGAAACCTAAGACGAAAACAGCAAATCAAGAATGCAGTTTCCAAAGACCACACCCATGTAGACAATGTTTGTTTCAGTAAGACCAAACTGAACTTCAACTCCCTCTCATTTGTTGAACGATCTGTAGAAATGGGCAAAAAAAACACATTAATCACACTATTAATTAAGGAAGAGATCAAACACGCACCAAAAACCAAGCAAAACAGCTGAAATATAAAATGGTGACGAGTGCCAAGTTTACACGACAGACTAAATTTGACATATAGATGTGAAACAATCATAGACGCACATAACATTAATTTGTAATGTGACAATACATAAACGTTAAACGATATACCATGGGTGATGTGGACTATAGATATTTAAAATACTATACATACGCCACAACATCAATCTATACTCTGGCCAATTGATAACAATTTAAAAGAAATGCCACTATAGATTAATAAAGAGCAAGTGATATTAATTACGTCTTGTTTTCTCACCTTGACTACTTGTAGAACGTAGCGTTCCAAAGTCTACCAGTATCATGAGCAGAACAAAACAAATCTAGGAGGGATATCACTGCAGACAATTTCTTGTTTCAGTGGCTTCCAAATTAATTTCCATTTGCCTCCCATTCTCAGGGCCAAAACTAACTGCATAATGTTGCAAGATAAAAACATGAAGTAGCACCAATTCCTTCTAATTTGTTATGACAATCTACAGAAACGGGCAAAAGAAGTAAACAATTACCACTTTTAAAGCAAGTATGTTAAGCTGAAATGTTTAAAAGTTGTCAATTGAGGCAAGTTACAAATGTCTAAGAAATTGAAGTTTCTGGGAGCTCACTTACTATTTTTAGTTGATACTGTTACTTACCAGTTCATTGTCATAAATCCTTTCTTCAGCAACAGCACACTGTCTCCGTTCCCAATGGATAAATGGGGTTTTCATGCTTTTTTTAGGAGCATAGGCACAGCTACTTTCTGGAGCGATTGACGACTGAGACCCCATAATTTAACAGAATCTGGAATTCATCCAACATTCCTGTAAAACGAAACAGTATTTTAGCAACTTAGTAAATAACATGCATAATACATGGTTGAACTAATGTAAATATCATAGACGCACGATAATGTAAATTTATACTGTGGAGAATAGATAAATGTCATCACAGCTTAATAAATAGGTATTAATTTTGATTATGTTATGTAGTTTTTTCCAGTGTGGCGATCAAATAACTACAAAACTATATGTTTTTAGTAACGTCTTAGTTTATTTAATCATCTTCAGATTGAAAAAATTTTGTTTTTTACTTATAGTTCTACTAATTAGGTGTTATACATTTGTTTGTAAAATATAAATATAATTAATAGTCAAACAACATACATTTTGGAGTGTTATTGCTTGTACACAGATATTAACTAATTTTTAAACATTCTATCATGTTGAACAACTGCATATTAGTTCTGAATGTTTAGGTAAAGCAGTTACCCTCCATCTGGTTTATGGTGTTTGACCATTCATTTACATTTTTGGGCTTTTCTATATATACAATTGAACTCCTATTTAAACATTCTATCATGTTGAACAACTGCATACTTGTTCTGAATGTTTAGGTAAAGCAGTTACCCTCCATCTGGTTTATGGTGTTTGACCATTCATTTACATTTTTGGGCTTTTCTATATATACAATTGAACTCCTATCAACATATATTGTTAATGTTGTATCTGTTCTGTTATTATTATTNGCAGACAATTTCTTGTTTCAGTGGCTTCCAAATTAATTTCAATTTGCCTCCCATTCTCAGGGCCAAAACTTACTGCATAATGTTGCAAGATGAAAACATCAAAAGCATCGGTTGTTTCAGTAGCACCAATTCCTTCTAATTTGTTACGACAATCTATTGAAACGGGCAAAAAAAGTAATCAATTACCACTTTTAAAGCAAGTATGTTATGCTGAAATGTTGTTTAAAAGTTGTCTATTGAGGCAAGTTACAAATGTCTAAGAAATTGAAGTTTCTGGGAGCTCACTTACTATTTTTAATTGATACTGTTACTTACCAGTTCATTGTCATAAATCCTTTCTTCAGCAACAGCACACTGTCTCCGTTCTCAATGGAAAAATGGCGTTTTCATGCTTTTTTTAGGACCATAGGCACAGCCACTTGATGACTGAGACAACCAATGCCCCAAAAGCAACGGTTGTTTCTACAGCATCAAAATTAACTGCAATTTTTCTTCTCATTTGTTCGTTAGACAATCTATAGAAACGGACAAGAAAAAGTAATTAATTACCACTTTCTAAAACACATTGTTTAAAAGTTGTCTATTGAAGCAAGTTACAAATGTCTAAGAGATACGAAGTTTCTGGAATCTCATTTACTATGTCTAATTGATAGTTATTTACAAATTTACTGTCATGAATCCTTCCTACAGCAACAGCACACTGTCTTCATTCCCAATGGAAAAAAGGCACTTCCATGCTTTCTTTAGGACTTTAAGTACACATTTATTTTGTGGAGCAAATGAGGACTGATACAACGAATGCTCCTTAATTTAATGGCATCTGGAGTTTTCTAGTGTTCCTATAAAATGAAATCAATGAAAAAGTATTCAAATACAATTTCTTTAGCTTCCCTAGTTAATGTTCAACCCTTTTTTTGTTAATATCAATTAATACCCTACATATATAATATAGTATGTATGCTCACCTTAATTAACTATAAGTCTCCAAGATGATAACTTAACAGATAAAACACCATAGGAGACGACTTGCTTTTTCAGTAGCATCAAAAATAAACTTCAATCTTCTCTCTCATTTATCTTTGATGGAATCTGTAGAAATAACAAATTAACTATTGTATGAAGTAAATATATAATGAAATAGAATAAAAATACAAAAAAGCAAGTAAAATTGTAAAATTCTTACTTTTAAAATGGCGATGAGCCGTTTTGGGACTAGACCATAGATAATAGATACACAAAGGGCTATTCACAGAACTATCCACTGATCCTTTATGAATTATCACCATAGATTCACATTTTATAATCCATAGATACGCTATAATCATTGAACTCCAACCATAGCATACAGGCTTCGCTTATATTTCAATGATTATAATCGAGTCGTGTGAACTGGTATCCAACATAAATAATTCTCTGATTTAAATTTTACGATTATATTATGCGTCGTTTGCGGGTTCTACATATGTAAGTAACATAATTGTGTGTCTATTGGTTTTGCTACAAAAAAAGCAAAATTGTTTCGGGTGCAGGTGGAGTCCAATTTCGATTTATTCAAAAACTCCTGAATATATCATAATTTAGTTGATGCCACTAGATTGCGCGTCATTTGAGCTTGAGAACTGAGAAATTATGGTAAACGGAATTAACTTTTATATTAATTATTAGTATTCTTCAACTC
>NW_020439030.1:815448-816113 GCF_000699045.2 Agrilus planipennis
TATATTAATTATTAGTATTAATTAAATATATTTAATTTTTCATTGATATTATTAATATGCGTGCGCCATAGATAAGATAATAGTAATGCCATTGAAAAGTTAAGTATTATTTGTAATTATTATTAATAAATTAATTTAAAAATAAACTCCGCTTTTCCTATATTATTAAATATGGCGGAGTAAAGTACACTTACTTGCAATTAGTAACTTAATCAATGGGAATCGTAAAAATAATTCGATATCCAATCTAAAATATCTACTACTTGGTTTTGATAAATAGTCGTTGCTTGTTGCATATGCCGATTGAAAAAAATACTTTGATAAAATTTAAACGATCAACTGTAACTAATTATCACGATAATTAGATAAAATGAGACATTATTATATCTTAACATACCCTTAAAAGTTTCAGGAATAGAATTTACTAAACTGAATTGTAATAAATTGTATTCCTAAAACATTAAATGCTTTCTAACGTAATATCTAAAATTAACGTTAATGTTACACCTGAAATTATCAATTATTCACGCTTTGCCTTTTATTCATCATCTTACGGTCGTCAGTCCTAAGACTGGTTGGACACGTACCTCCACTCTTTCCTATCCTGAGCTAAACTTCGCATTTTCCTAAAACTAGAACAACCCACATCCTTAACTATTTGCGAA